>NW_022473907.1:48953-98953 GCF_009769535.1 Thamnophis elegans | reverse complement strand
GCCAATAAAGAATTCTATATATTATATTCTATTTTAAATTTTCTCCCTGAAATTAATTCTAAGAAGCAAAGGGAAGTAGGTGGACCTGGTTATATTTGCTAAGGAAAAGCAAACTAGAGAAAGGAGCTTTTTTTATACAGTAGAAAAAGAATTAATGCTTTGAGTTGGACCACATGGAATTTCCATTAAGTGGATGATTCTTTTACCAGGTCTCACGGCAAGGCAGAAAATAAGACACCTCATTAGCTGTGTTGAGCACAACGGCAGAATCAATTCAGTTGTTGTTTGTTGCTTAACGGACTCCTGGTGGTAAATATATTCATTTGTGTTTTGGTTAATTACGAGTTTTCTAGGGCTAATAAAGAATTCTTGTCAGGCTAGGTAGTCTCTCTCTCTCTCTCTCTCTCTCTCTCTCTCTCTCTCTCTCTCTCTCTCTCTCTCTCTCTCTCTCTCCCTCCCTCCCTCCCTCCCTCCCTCCCTCCCTCTCTCCAATTAAGTAGATGATTATATCTTCCATTTCTGAGATCAGATGCAGAAGAAAGATAACTCCAATCACATGTGATCTTCCAAATTATATTTAGATTGCAAAGAGTTTGTAAAGATGCCTGTGCTGGGACAAAGATACTTATTTGCATCTTTTTAATATGGGACTTTGAAGAAATGTATTATTATTATTATTATACAATTGTATCACAGCGGCCAGTTGTTTCGCCGGATTTGGCATTGGTTACTAGTCGGGCCCCACCCAGGGGCCTAGGACGTCGTAACATATTTTCGTAATATGTGTGCAGATCCAAGCAGTGCGGCTTTTTGCATTTGACTGATGGTGATTTTGTCAATTTTTAACTGTTTTAAATGTAATTCCAGTGCTTTTGGAATAGCACCCAGTGTGCCAATTACCACTGGAATTATCACTGCTGGTTTGTGCCATAGTCGTTGAATTTCGATTTTTAAGTCCTGGTATCTTGCGATTTTTTCATGTTCCTTCTCGGCGACCCTGCTATCACCTGGTATTGCGATGTCTATGATTGTGACCTTATTTTTCTCAACCAGTGTGATGTCTGGTGTGTTATGCGCCAGTATTTTCTCGGTTTGTATACGGAAATCCCACAAGATCTTGACCATCTGATTTTCGGTGACTTTTTCAGGCTGATGTTCCCACCAGTTTGTTGCTGTTTTAATATTATAATTTTTGCACAAATTCCAATGGATCATTTGTGCTACTGAATTGTGCCGCAATTTATAATCAGTCTGCATGATTTTTTTACAGCAGCTGAGTATGTGATCAACCGTTTCATCAGCTTCTTTGCAAAGTCTGCATTTGGCATCATCAGAGGATTTTTCGATTTTGGCCTTAATGGCATTTGTGCGGATAGCTTGTTCTTGCGCAGCCAGGATTAGTGACTCTGTTTCTTTCTTTAATGTACCTGTTGTTAACCATAACCAAGTTTGTTCACTGTCCACTTTATCTTTCATTTTTTCCAGAAATTGGCCATGCAATGCTTTGTTCTGCCAACTCTCCATTCTTGATTTTATCACATCTTTTCTGTATTCTTGTTTCGTCTGTTGGGCCTTCAGTAGATTTTTGTTCTTTACATTATTATTATTATTATTATTATTATTATTATTAGTAGTAGTAGTAGTAGTAGTAGTAGTAGTAGTAGTAGTAGTAGTAGTAGTAGTATATACTTTATTCATTAAACATGAAACTCAGCCAACTGAACATTCAAAAATGCATCACAAATGGAGGAGCCAACGTCACAACGATATGGTTGTGCGGTCTCGATGCTCTGAGACCGCAGCCAATACTTTTGCCGTTGGGTGGTCCAAATGGACCTAAACCGTCCCGAAGAGATGGTGAACAGGAAGAATACGTCTTGCTGATCTCGAGGATATCACAAAAATCTCTGAAAGAAGCAAGAGAAGTTCTTCAAGCTGACGGCAAAAAATCCAGTCAAGGCTGAATCGGGGTGGCTCCAAAACGGAAGGATACAAAAAGTGAAAATGTTTCTAGCTGGCGAGGAATTTTTACTGTTTTAAAAAAACAGACTGCCTATAAAAACTTAAAAATCCAGTTTGTGGCTAAGGCTTGTTCTTGAGCTACCAAAATAAAGCCTTCTGTTTCTTTTTTCAGTGCTCCTGATAACCAGTTCTAAGTTAGCTTTTGGTCAGCTTTGCCTTCAATACTTTTCAAGTATTGGCTATGCATAGCTTTGTTTTTCCAATTTTCAGCTTGCTTCTCAATTACTTCTTTCTTATATTCAGCTTTTGACTTAGTTGTCTTTAAAAGGCCTCCTTTATTTACTTCCTTAATCATTGGTTCTTCACTTTTGTGGATGTAATCATTCAAGCTGTGTTTTTCTTCTTCCACAGTCTGTTTTACTTGTAGGAGTCCTCGACCACCCTCTGCTCTTGGTAGATATAATCGGTCAACATCACTTTTAGGGTGCAAAGCATGATTCATTGTCATAAGCTTCCTTGTTTTTCTGTCCAAATTGTCCAACTTCATCTGGGTCCAGACAATTATTTCTGCAGAGTATCGAATCACAGGTATAGCCCAGGTATTTATGGCTTTTATGATGTTTCCTCCACTCAATTTGGACTTGAATATCTTGCGAATTTGTTGAATGTACTTGGCTGAAGTTAATTCCTTGACTTTATTATGCATTAAAATCCCCAGTACTTGTAGCCTTCTTCTGGTTTTACTGCCTTTATCATTTCTTCATTCATGTGTAACTCAGCCATCTGGACATTCAAAAATGCATCACAAATACCATTTTCTGGTGCTAATGGTTGATATGGTTTGCTGCCAGCATCCTGGGTATCAACCAAGTGCCTTCTTAAAATATAAGTTCTGAATAGCACAGTTTTTTGCAGTTCTGCTGGTGTTATTGCAGGAAGGTGCAATTTGTGGATGTATCTTGTAAAATTCTTGGACATGGTGCCAAGTGCCCTGATGAAAATGGGTATCTCTGTTACATGCTTCATCCATAGCCGTGTAGTTTCGATGGCCAGGTCGCGATAGTTCATGATTTTTCCTAGTCCTTTTTCTTCGACTCTGGAATCTCCAGGAACAGTGATAGCAATAAACTGTACACTTTGGCCCTCTACAACCATGATATCTGGTGTGTTGTGCTCCAAATGACGGTCCGTTTGTATTCGGAAGTCCCACAAGATCTTCACCTTCTCATTTTCGATAATTTTTTCCACTTTTAAGTTCTCATGACTTTCTGGATACAAGTAAATCATATTTTTACATAATGACCAGTGAATTAATTTAGCAACTCGGTCGTGTCTAGCTTTGTTGTTGTTGTTGTTGTTGTTGTTGTTGTTGTTAAGATTTAAGATTAAGATTTAAGATTTAATTTATTTGTATGCCGCCCTTCTCCGGGAGGGACTCAGGGCGGCGAACAACTCAAAAGGGGAAAGGGGATACAAACACAATACACGTAATTAAAATACACAAGAGTCATACAGCCATACAAGTCAAGAGGGGAGGGGAACTCATCAACCCCAGGCCTGTCGTCGTCATCATCATCAACAGTACACCAATGGTAACATGGCAGAGAAAAAGCAGTGTTCTCCAGATTAAGTTTCCCTTTACTCTTCTGATACCATCCAAAGGTATCGTGTATAATTTTAGGAAAAGTAGCAGACTTGTAAATCAGGGTTCTGAAGGAACTCCACGGTTAAATATATGTGTTCGGCAGTGTTGCTAGCTTGATATTTGGAAAGACATGGTGCATTTAATTTCCGTTCCCTATCAGAAGCAATTTCGGAAGGAATCATTTTTTAAAACCATTATAAACAGTTTATAGTTCAGGAAAATGCATGGTTTTCACAGACAGCCTCAATATTCTGTTTCTGGAGCCCTGTCAGAAGTGATATGAAAGATCATATCTCTCTAAAATGCTATTACTAGTCAAAGTCCACAATAGTGGGCTCCATAATCTGAATCGGCACAAGATAACACACCATGTTCCTAAAATGCTGTTCCATCTAACAGTTGCTTGGGAAGAGGTCTCTCTATCTATATGTAGAGGTGTTCGGGTTTAGGAATAGCTGAGCTTATCTGGCGTCATGACACGGCAAATCCATCAACTTTATCTCAAAGTCATAAATTCAGTCCATGTTGGGAGGCGTGCATGATCTGATTTACCCAGGCAAATAGTAGCCAAGGGATCAGCAAGAAAGAGAGTGAGCTGCTTTCCAAGGAAAAGGCCTTGGCATTTTGGAGTTCTAGCACAAGAACAGATGGTGGCCTTCACTCAACGAAGTTATTCTAGCCATCTTATGGAACCTGGATCACAACTTTAGTACCATAGCAGCAGCATCTGACCCCCTCTGAGCATAGCTTGCCCCAATGAGCTTTCTTTAGTTAGGTGGCTCCTAAGTGTCTTTCCCCATCATCACAGATGGGGACTACAGCCAAGAAATTAAAAGAGACTTGCTCCTGGGGAGGAAAGCTAGACAGCATACTAAAAAGCAGAGACATCACCCTGCCAACAAAAGTGTGTATAGTCAAGGCTATGGTTATCCTAGTAGCAATGGATGGCTGTGAAAGTTGGACCATAAGAAAGGCTGAGCGCCAAAACATGGAGGCCTTTGAACTCTGGTGCTGGAGAAGACTCCTGTGAGTCCCTTGGAGAGCAAGGCAATCAAACCGGTCAGGCCTAGAGGAGATCAACCCTGACTGCTCTTTAGAAGGCCAGATCCTGAAGAGGAAACTCAAATGCTTTGGCCATGTAATGAGAAGGAAGGTCTCACTGGAGAAGAGCCTAATGCTGGGAACGATTGAGGGCAAAAGAAGAAGGGGACGGCAGAGAATGAGGGGCTGGATGGAGTTTCCGTAGTAGGTGAGAGCTTAAATGGACTCCAGAGGATGGTAGAGGACAGGAAGGCCTGGAGGAATGTTGCCCATGGGGTCACAATGGGTCAGACATGACTTCGCAACTAACAACAGCAAAGTTTTCCTCCTTCCTTCCTTCCTTCCTTCCTTCCTTCCTTCCTTCCTTCCTTATTTCCTTCCTTCCTTCCTTCCTTCCTTCCTTCCTTTTTCTTCACTTGAGATTGCCTGATGGTATCTTTTTCAAGTTCTAATCAGCTGCATTAACATCCTGTCTCCTTCTTCCTCTATCCCTCCCGCTCTCTCCTCCTCCTCCTCCTCCTTCTCCTCCTCATCTCCCTTCCTTCCTTCCCCCACCCTCCCTCCTGATTTGATAAGGCAGAATCTAGAACTTGGGATAACATCTGCTGGTCCTCTTCATTAATCAGAAAAGCCCTTTTGAGATAAGGTCACGTCAACAACATATGGAAGAATTTGCAGAAGGTGTCCGTGAGTTCTAGTCCTGCCTTAGGCATGAAACCCAACTGGGTGACTTTAGGCCAGTCACTCTCTCTGTTCAGTTCACTTTACTAGGTTATTGTGGGCAATCTAAGAGGGAAGAAGGCTGCCTTGAGTTATTTATCAAAATAATAAAAGCAGTTAATAAATAAAATAAATAAATAAATAAAAAATAAATAAAAGAGATGAAGAAAAACTTTTTCTTTCCAGTCCCTGAATGAATAATATATCTGTGTGGGAGAAATGATGATTTCTTATTTTTTTTAAACGTAAAGAAAGAAATACTTCAGCATTTAACATTTTAAATACATTGTGTCTGAAGGGGAAAAGTGTTTTCAGAGGACTAGCAAGCTTTAGAAAGCACCCTTTTCCCCCCTTTTGGATGGTGGTGATGTTATTAAGAGATGATCCCTTAAATGCTCTTCATACTGTGCAGTGCCGGTCCAATACCGCAATAATTTCCCAACACTGCAGAAAACCGAAATAGAGAAATTAAAACAATCTGGGTGGTAGGAAATGGGAAGCCCTATTACTGAAATCAGAAGTCTGCAACTGAGGTAGCGCTGGGAATGAGACAATGTGTGAGTGTGATGCTGCGAGTAACACAATCCAAAAATAATCAGCGTGACCTCTAGAGGCATAATGCAGATGCTTGGTAGAAAGGAAGAAGCCACAGATCCAAATAGCCTCTGGATTGCTCGTATTGTGGGAGGCAAGAATCCACACTGAAGGATCTGCTTCCCCCATTAAGTAAGTAGCTTTATAAGTGGAATTATTTCCCAAAGAATGCATATTAAGAACTCAAGAGTCCTGATTCTAAACACATGTCCTTTCAGTCCCGCTGCAAGAAATGGGATTTGGTTCTGCTTAATCACTTTCCGTGGACCAAATTAGCATCCAAAAATTGCTGTGCTTTTTTACTTTCTTCCTTTCTTTAGGGCATCGTTGACCTGGAGAAAGGAATGTGATGATACATTTATGGGAATGTTACAACGGCTTCAAGAACGGAGTCTGATTGTAATTATTTTTGAAAGGAACCAGTTCCGCCGATGACTTTCTACCTAAAGACTTTGTTTTGACAATGAGTGCGATTTTACCCAAGGAACCTGTGGTTGCTTGTCTGCAGAAGGCATCAGAGAGGAAAAGGCAGAATGATCCCCTCACTCGCACAGAATGAGGACTGACAATCAAGCCGCCCACAACAAATGCCTGGGAATTAAGAGGATGGAGCCCAGTGGCATATGAAATAGAATAGAATAACATTGGAAGGGAGCTTGGAGGTCTTCTAGTCCAAACCCCTGCTTAGGCAGGAAACCATACACCACTTCAGACCAGGGAAATCCAGCAGGTCCTGACAGGTTCTGGAGAACCGGTAGTGGAAATTTTGAGTAGTTCGGTGAACCAGCAAATGCTACATCGGGCTGGCCCCAGAGTTGGGTGCGAATGGAGATTTTGCAGTATCCTTTCCCTGCCATGCCCACCAAGCCATGCCCACAGAATTGGTAGTAAAAAAAATAATGAATTTCACCACTGCTTCAGACAAATCTCTTCTTAAAGACTTCCAGTGTTGGGGCATTCACAACTTCTGGAGGCAAGTTGTTCCATTGATTCATTGTTCTAACTGTCAGGAAATTTCTCCTTAGTTTTAGGTTGCTTCTCTCCTTCATTAGTTTCCACCCATTGTTTCTTGTCCTACCCTCAGGTGCTTTGGAGAATAGCTTGACTCCCTCTTCTTTCTGGCAACCCCTGAACACTGGAACACTGCTATTATGTCTCACCTAGTCCTTCTTTTCATTAAACTAGACATACCCAGTTCCTGCAACCGTTCTTCATATGTTTTAGCCTCCAGTCCCCTAATCCTCTTTGTTGCTCTTCTCTGCACTCTTTCTAGAGTGTCCACATCTTTTTTTACATCGTGGCGACCAAAACTGAATGCAGTATTCCAAGTGTGGCCTTACCAAGGCCTTATAAAGTGGTATTAACAATGATCTAGTAATATTAATAATATCTAGTAATTAGTAATATCTAGTAATAACATCGTCTTGGCCACTCCCACCAGGTCACATGGGTGGCAGGTCGCTCCCATCTGGTCACATGGGTGGCAAGCCACTCCCATCGGTCACATGGGCAGCAAGCCACTCCCACAAGGGAGGCCACGGTCACAGAGTAGGTTCGAACAATTTTTGAAACCCACCCCTGACCTGAGGGCAGGACAAGAAGCAATGTGTGGAAACTAATCAAGGAGAGAAGCAACTTAGAACTAAGGAGAAATTTCCTGACAGTTAGAACAATTAATCAGTGGAACAACTTGCCTCCAGAAGTTGTGAATGCCCCAACACTGGAAATCTTTAAGAAGATATTGGATAGCCATTTGTCTGAAATGGTATAAGGTTTCCTACCTAAGCAGGGGGTTGGACTAGAAGACCTCCAAGATCCCTTCCAACTCTTCTATTCCTATTCCTATTCTATTCTACTCTATTCTTGTTCTTGTTCTTGTTCCTCTTCCTCTTCCTCTTCTATCCTATTCCTATCCCATTCCCATTCCCATTTCTATTCTATTCCATTACATTCCTCTTCTTATGCTTATTCTTATTCTTATTCCTATTCCTATTCCTATTCCTATTCCTATTCGTATTTCATTCCATTCCATTCCATTCCTATTCCTATTCCTATTCCTATGCCTATGCCTATGCCTATGCCTATGCCTATGCCTATGCCTATGCCTATGCCTATGCCTATGCCTATCCCTATCCCTATCCCTATCCCTATCCCTATTCTATTCCATTCCTATTCTTATCCCTATCCCTATTCCTATATTCCTATTCCTATTCCTATTCCCATTCCTATTCCTATTCCTAGTCCATTCCATTCCATTCCTCTTCCCATTCCTATTCTTATCCCTATCCCTATCCCTATTCCTATATTCCTATTCCTATTCCTACTCCTACTCCTACTCCTACTCCTACTCCTACTCCTACTTCTATTCTATTCTATTCTATTCTATTCTATTCTATTCTATTCCCATTCCTATTGCTATTGCTATTGCATTCCATTCCATTCCATTCCTATTCCTATTCTTATTCTTATTCCTATACTTATTCTTATTCTATTCTATTCAGATCTGTACATTGCGGGGGTAACAGGACACATGGCACAATATAGGAAAACAAACCCATTTTGACCACTTCGGGAAGGCTTGAGAGCAAATGTGTTTTGAGGTATTGGTGTTCCCCATCTTCTGGATTTTATTTTATCTCTTTGTCAAGAAGGATTATTAATTCTTTCTTGTGGCTTATTTCCCATAATTTGTTTTTGTTCTTATGAGTTACTGCTTTAATCTCATCGTAGGTTGTACTCAGAGCTTCTTTCAACTGGAGTGGCATCTAAGACGTAGGGAACAAATAAATGCAGACTCTACTTTTCTGTTCTGGACTGGGAATGACAGTTGAGTGTGATTATCTTTCTACTTTCTGATTTAAAAAAAAACCCACAGGAGAGATCAAACACTTTGTAAGTTCAAAGCAAGTTGCTGCCTAAAACAGAGGGGAGGGGGGATAGTACTGGTAAAGAGTGGCCACAATCCTATTTGAATTTGAAACCTGAGGGTCAAGGATAAAAGTTTCCATATTGAGGTTTAAAAGCAACAAGATCCCAATTTAAATTAAATAGATAAAGGTAAGGGTTGGCCTCACACATATGTGCTAGTCATTACTGACTATAGGGCGTGCTACTCCTCTCCGTTTCAAAGCCGAAGAGCTAGCGCTGTCTGAAGAAACCTCCGTGGCCATGTGCCCGGCATGACTACCATAATTTTCAGAGTATAAGATGCACCCTTTTCCCTCAAAAAAGAGAGTTAAAATCTGGATGCATCTTATACACTGAGTACAGCATTTTTGCCTCCCAAAACCCATCCCTCTTCACAGGTCGTCTTTTTTTTGCTCAATTTCCCCACCACCACCAGCCCTCAGGAGCACTCTATAAGCCTCCTAAAGGCTATGCTTGCCCTTTTTTGATGAGAAAAAACGGGCCCATTTTGGGGGGAAATGGGACTGATTTCGGGAGGTCTGCAAAGTGCAAAATCTTTTTTTAAAATTTGCCTCTTCAAAATCTTGGTGTGTCTTATACTCCGGTGCGTCTTATACTCTGAAAAATATGGTAAATGCGGAAGGCGGACGGAACGCTGTTACCTTCCCACCAAAGGTGGTTCCTATTTGTCTACTTGCATTTTTTTACATGCTTTCGAACTCCGTTACGTGGCGCTAGGGATTTGAACTGCTAAATTGCCGACCTTTCTGATTGACAAACTCAGCATCTTAGCCACTGAGCCATTGTGTCCCTCTTCAACTTAAATAGATTCAGTCAGAGGATTCAAGCATGGGCTGCCATGGAGAAATGTCAACGTGACTGCAACCGGTTCATTTTGGGGCGGAATGGGATGAAAGTAGCAAGAGTGATGATCACTGTAGAGTGCATTAACCTCAAAATGTCAATCAGGTAGCCTCAAACACTCCAATACCTTCTGAAATATTCCCTCTATCTCTCTGTCCTGGAAGAGATTGTAGGGCTGAGGACATGACAGTACAGCAGACTCCAAACTGTCCGTCAACTCAACTCAAACCAGCCCAGAATGGGTTTGAATGCTGAAGTATTGCAAACTGGGACTCCAAACAGCTAGACTCCTGGATGCTGGAAGTTTTCAAGTAAAAAGGTGGACAGTCTTGGATGGTCTGAGAATAGACAAGGAGTTGGGCTGGAAGACAGCTGAGGTCACTTCCAAACCCGTGAGAGAAGACTAATAGAGGCTACACCACAAACAAAGAATCTGAGAATTAAGGAAGGATAAGAGTACATCAGTGTGTATTTGGGGAAAGTAGGAAATTGCACAGAAAGAGCGAGTTGGATTTAAGTGTATGTATGTATGTATGTATGTATGTATGTATGTATGTATGTATGTATAGATAGATAGATAGATGGATATGGATATGGATATGGATATGGATATGGATATGGATATGGATATGGATATGGATATGGATATGGATATGGATATGGATATGGATATGGATATGGATATGGATATGGATATGGATATGGATATGGATATGGATATAGATATAGATATAGATATAGATGATATAGATATAGATATAGATATAGATATAGATAGATATAGATATAGATATAGATATAGATATAGATATAGATATAGATATAGATATAGATATAGATATAGATATAGATATAGATATAGATATAGATATAGATATAGATATAGATATAGATATAGATATGCAGGTGGTTGGTTACAAGTTTGTTTGTTACCACTTCCCCATTTTCTTTAAAGTATCTTTCAAGAGACCATGAAATGTAAACAGCTTTGCAATGTGCAGTTAATCCATTCAGCATTTCATCCCCAGAAGAATAAATCAAAAAATCAGGCTGGAATAAAGCAACATTCCTTTGAATGAGATTAGTTCTCTTTTGCATTGAGCTTGGTTCTGGATGACTTCATAGACACGACGATGTATTTTGCTTGACAACAACACAGAAATTGCATGCCATTGTTGTGTTCCAGGAGATATATTTTTTTCACTAACTTCAATGTCTAGGGAATTCCAGTGATTTCTTGATGATAATCCTAACTAGATTGTCTTCAAGATAGCCCAACGTTGGCTAGGACTTGCTACCTATCTGGAGAACATCACCTTCCAATGACTTCATGGATACATCCCTGTGGTTTCCTTGGCATCAATACAGAAGTCATTCACTCTTGCCCTTCTTCCAAGACCTTGCTTTAAATTTCTCAGTCTAGCTTACAGCTTAATCCTAAAAGGATTACACTAGAATAACCCAAGAGCAACTGCCATTTATTTGAATGTGATGAAAAACACCTCGCGTTGACCTACATCTCACTTCTAGCTAGAAGTCAGCCAAAAAAAAGTGATGTATGCTAATTACTTTAGAAGGCGGATAAATTAGCAATGCTATTTGAAGACGCGGCATTAACATGACAGGGGTGTTTGGAATGAATCTCTCACAAGGTTTTTTTTTCCCCCCACATCTCAGCTCTGTCAAGTTTCAAACACAGCTGCATATATCAAGAGGTAGGTGGATAAGACGTATGTTATTTTTGCCTTGCAAGTCTCATTTCTGAAACTCAATGCTTCCTTTAAAAAGTTTCGAATAGCAGCAAACTAAAATACAAGTTTTGTATTCGTGCTCTTCCCCAGCACAATCTACTGTATTTTCCCGTCTATAAGACACCCCCATGTATAGGATGCCACCACCACCCCCCGCACACTTTTCTTACCCAAAATTCAGAAATCAATATTTTAAACATTAAATAGAAAACATATGTATAATAGAATAGAATTCGTTATTGGCCAAGTGTGGATGGACACACAAGGAACTTCTCTTTGGTGCATATGCTCTCCGTGTAGATAAAAGGACAAGATCCATTCATCAAGAATCGTAAGGTACAACACTTAATAATAGCCATAGGGTACAAATAAACAAGAAGGAAACAATCAATATCAATATAAATCGTAAGGATATAAGCAACAAAGTTACAGTCTTGCAGTCATAAGTGGGAGGAGAGGGGTGATAGGAACAATGAGAAGACTAATAGTAATAGTAATGCAGCCTTAGTGAATAGTTTGACAGTGTTGTGCGAATTAATTATGTAGAAAAGTGATGGCGTTCAGGAAAAAACCATTCATGTGTCTTGTTGTTCTGGTATGTAGTTCTCTATAGTGTCATTTTGAGGGTAGAAGTTGAAACAATTTATGTCCAGGATGCGAGGGGTCAATAGATATTTTCACAGCCCTCTTTTTGACTCGTGCAGTGTACAGGTCCTCAATGGAAGGCAGGTTGGCAGCCATTATTTTTTCTGCAGTTCTAATTATCCTCCGAAGTCTGTGTCTGTCTTGTTGGGCTGCAGAACCAAACCAGACAGTTATAGAGGTGCAGATGACAAACTCAATGATTGCCGCCATTTTTGATTTTAGTGATTGCAAATGCCTTCAGAGCCCAGGAGAGGCAGTTTTTGCTCTCCCAGAGGCTTGAGGAAAGCCTCCAGAGCCTGGGGAAAACGCTTCCCTGCCATGGTGCAAAAGGCTGACTGGGCCATGCCCGCCATGGCCATGCCCACCCAGCAACTGCGCAGAGAACCGGTTGCTGAAATTTTTGAAGCCCACCCCTGTTCCAGGCACAATGTTCTCCTATCTCTATGCCACAGACATATATATATATATATATGTTATATTTGTGCTGATAAATAAATAAACAGCACAAATATAACAAATGTAACAAAAAGGCAACAGTAAAAAAATATTGGGTTCTGTCTGGATGGTCTCTTGTGACGAGTCGAAGGACAGAGAATGGAAGGACAGAGAATGGAATCCCTTTATTTATTTATCAGCACAAATACACACACACGCACAAATACACACACACACACACACACACATATATATATGTTTTTTTATTTGTGTTGATAAATAAATAAAGGGATTCCATTCTCTGTCCTTCGGCTTGTGACGAGCCGATTGACAGATGATGGAAGCAGTTAGCTTCCTCCCATAATTGGGGCTTACCAGGGGTTGTAAAAATCTAAGATATATGTGTGTGTGTGTGTGTGTGGCAATAGAGCACAGGTTCGATTCCCAGCAAGGGTATGGCTAGCTGATGAGAGCTAAATAGCTTGAAATAGATCTATACTAGTCTCCCTTTATTTATTTATCAGCACAAATATATATATATATATATATATATATATATATATTCAGCCAGCATCCCCAGATGAAAAGAGATTTACATATCACAGTTCAAATGAGCTTTGTGCTCACGCAGGTGTTGCAAAAGGGAAGCAAACAGGTTGTCAATTGCAAAGGCAGAGGTAAGCAATTGAAAGCGGGAAGCGGGTGAGTGTTTCTTTCTTTCTTTCCTTTTTTTAAAAAAATATAGATTGCCTTCTAAAAGGAGCGGTGGAAGAGGACTCATCTGGAAAACATTATCAGTCTGCTTCCAATGCAAATAGGGCAGACAAGGGGAGGCCGAGAAGGTTCGATCAGACGTTTGAAAGAAGATTAAGATACCAGCAGGGAGTTTTCCAACCAGACGAGGGATAATCGTTCGTTGTGCATATTGGTGCATCTCCTTGGAGGCCAAAATCCAGTACACAGTTACAAGTAAAATGGAATTGGGGGGGGGGGATAATTGTTCCAATTTTGTTACATGCTAATTGGGCAGACTCTAGAAAAACAGGGTGGGAATTGAAAGGCACTTCTGAGGCTTAAGCAATCAAATTACTCAAAGTGAGGCAGAGAGAGAGAGAGAGAGAGAGAGAGAGAGAGAGGGAGAGAGAGAGAGAATTTAATATGTACTGTATATTAATATATCTTTATCCCACTTTTTTTTCATGCACAGGTAATCCTTGATTTGCCATCACTTTTGAACTGCTAGGTTGGCAGAAGCTGGGACAAGTAACGGGAGCTCACTCCGTTACGTGGCGCTAGGGATTCGAACCGCCGAACTGCCGACCTTTCGATTGACAACCTCAGCATCTTAGGCACTGAGCCACCGCGCCCTTAAATCAAGAATAACCTGTATTTATTTCCAAAATCTGCCGAAATGCTCAAGCCAATCTCTTGCTGCTCCAATATTTAATTTTCAGAATGATATGATATGGTAGGGCTACATTCTGCTCAAAGAGAAATGTCACAAAACCACATTAAAAATGATATTCCACAGAGAGCCGGGGGATTTATGAAGCCATCCAGAAAAGGACACCTATGCCATTTTTTGTGGAACACGTGTTTATGATTTCTCGAGAGTCCCTGTTTGTGTGTGTGTGTGTGTTTGTGTGTAGGGAGGGAAGACTGATGATGTAATCCAAGATATAAAAGGGCATAGAGGTACCGTCAAGCGTGGAACAAATGCAGACCAAGTCAAAAATGTTTAAAATCTGCTCAGGTACCGATGAGCTCTTGATTCAGTCCATATGATCCAGTCACAGAGCTCTGAAGGCAGAAATATTTCAAACTTCGAGCGTTTGCTCTCTCTTGTGAATGACAGCTTCAGTAAAACGGGGGATAAAATGTTGACAGGCAGTGAAATGTATCTCAGAAATAGGCAGGAGGAACTTTGCACTGCTGTGAAGATAAAAACAACAACAACAACACAGAAAACCTGGAGTCGAAAACCAATCCAAAGTTGAGGGTAATTCAAAACATCCATAGCCAGTATGGTTGTGTGGTTAAAGGCGCTAGTCTAGAAAGCAGGAATCTATGATTTCTAATCTCTCTTTAGGCATGGAAACCAGCTGAGTGACTTTGGGCCAATTACCAGGAGATTATGAGTTCTAATCCCTCCTTAGGCAACTGAGTTTGGGCCAATCACCAGGCGGCTGTGAGTTCTAGTCCCTTCTTAGGCATGGAACACAACTGTGACTTTGGGTTGCCCCCCCCCCCCCTCGCCAATCCATTTCCAAGGGTGTTGTGGGCAAAACAGGAGAAGGAAGACATGTTGAACATGTTCACTGCCTTGTGTTATTTATAGATAAAGGTAAAGTTAAAGGTTCCCTTCGCCCATACGTGCTAGTCATTCCCAATTCTAGGGGGCAGTGTTTCAAAGCCGAAGAGCCAGCAGTGTCCGAAGACATTTCCGTGGTCAAGTGGACGGCATGACTAAATGCCAAAGGCGCACGGAACACTGTTACCACCAAAGGTGGTTCCCATTTTTCTACTTGCATTTTTACATGCTTTTGAACAGCTAGGTTGGCAGAAGCTGGGACAAGTAACGGGAGCTTACTCCGTTATGCGGTGCTAGGGATTCGAACCGCCAAACTGCCACTCTTTCTGATCGACAAGCTCAGCGTCTTAGCCACTGAACCACCACATCCCTTTGGATACAAATGAAATTTGTGGATACATACAAAATAAATAAACGTGCAGCAAAACTAATCTCAATTAGACTTACAATGAGTTAAACCAGGGAGGGGAAAAAAAACCTCACATTAATTTGAGTTTCTCCAACTACAACTGCTTCATGTCCAGCAGAGGGTGCTCCAAATAGATCCACGACGAATGTCCATCTTGGACAACGGATTTGATACAGGAGAGCTTGAAGTTGAAAGAACTATTCTGAGGTCAGATCAGAGCTTGCTTGGCCCATTCATCTTCCAAGTTAGAAGAACCACCAGGCAGGCGCCTGTCCATAGGAGACCATCCTTCATTGTCTCCCGAGTCTGTAAGTACATAAGTAAAGTCTCCTTCAGTCCTCCTGGTGAGGATGCATTATTTATCGACCACAAGGTCAAAGGGGTGTGTCACGCAGAGCACTGAATCCTCAGTGACAAATGGGGCTCATTTTTCAAACAGGAAGAAATGGGCAACGATACGTGAGTTTATTATACTTCTCCTAATCACAGGTTAACCTTTCCATTCCTTCCCTACCATCTATCAAGGATAATATACGAGAGGCAGGATCCAGCAATCAGATGGGGAGGCCCTTCAGAAGTAAAATCTTAGTACTTAACATGGGTTTTTTTTTTCACAGCCTCATGACTTTGAGAAAGAAAATATATCCATCCATTTTTTAAAATTTATTTTATTTATTTGCGGGTTCCAGGAAGACATTGAGGGTGGACGATTGAGGATGGCTTAGCAATAGCAATAGCAATAGCAGTTAGACTTATATACCGCTTCATAGGGCTTTCAGCCCTCTCTAAGCGGTTTACAAAGTCAGCATATTGCCCCCAACAACAATCCGGGTCCTCATTTTACCCACCTCGGAAGGATGGAAGGCTGAGTCAACCTTGAGCCGGTGAGATTTGAACAGCCGAACTGCAGAACTGCAGTCAGCTGAAGTAGCCTGCAGTGCTGCATTTAACCACTGCACCACCTCGGCTTCTCTTGTTAGAGACAAAACTCTGGTTTGTTTTTAATACTAATATACTAGTGTGATTCAGTGGTGGGTTGCAGGCTTTACACCCCGGAACGGATGTAGCGGTGCCTGCTGAGAGCACCAGCTACCGTTCTGGTATGGTACTCGGGAGGGCCCACCCGCCTGCTCTCCTTATCTGTATTTGAGCTCTTCGCTCCTTCCACGCACGTGCACGGAGCATACAGTGTCTGTGCAATGGTCCGCTGAGCAGCTGGAGTGTCATGGAGGCATCACAGAGCATCACAGGATGCATGCGTGTGCTGCCTGCATGTGTGCACATTAATGTGGTGGACGCCAGGCCTCATTGCACCGTACCGGTTGCATCGGGATCCGGAACCCACTACTGGTATGATTCTATAATATCAGTGATACTGTGAGGATGGTGTTGTGACCTGCCAGCGATCAGCAGAGCTGGCAGAAGATTCGGACAGTGAGGAGGTTGGGGAGGAACATGGGCCAGTCCTGGAATCTGGGGAAGGCTCTGATGAGGGCTCCGTGTCGGAGGCAGAGAGGGGGCCATGGCTGTCTGACAGTTATCAGCTGCCTTCGGAATCAGACATGTGAGGCAGATGAACAGCTGGAGCCTGTTTCCACTTTTTGCATGCACAGAGTTGCCAGACGAAGGGAACCGCTAACCGTTGTTAGATTGTAAACTAAATGTCACATCATCAAGAGATTAATGTATAGGGATCAATGGAGAGAAAACAGGCCAATGTCATAATCAGTCATATGATGAAACATATGTACTTGCATCTGATGCCATGATATTTCATAATCATATCATTTAAACAAACACACCTTGATTCACGTGTTGTCATTTAGACAAATTGTATTGCAGATAGAGCGTAGAGTTACTTTTGGTATCTCTTTATATTTAAAAATTACATGCATGACTTTCTAAAGCAAATGCATCGTTCAGGCTATCACCCAAATCACAACTGGATAAACATAGCATGTGGTCAATGAAGGGGAAATTGTATGTATAAAACATTGTCAGCCATATACAACAAAACCTTGCTTTGAAAAAAGATAATAATCAAGAAGCCCACTGCTTTTTTATGAATCCTAAAGCTGGATTTACACTTGGATTAGTGTGAATCAAACCATCATACTTTCTAAAGCTTGTTATGCCCTTAAATATTTCAGATTATTAAATTGTTAAGCTATTTAATTTTACACATATTTACGGTGGCGAAGGTTGGAAAAATAAATTGATACCAGATGAAGATGAAATATCAAGAAAGGTTATGGATTGTGTGGAAATGGATAAATTAGCAAAAGAAATCCAGGGAAAAGAAGAAACAGAATATTATCAGATATGGGAAAAATGGTATAGGTGGATGGAGGAAAGAAACAAGGATCAATGAAAGAAGCCAATAAAGCCCAAAAATAGAAGTTAAGGAGAATTAACACACACACACACACACACACACACACACGCACACACACATATATGTTGGAGCAGTGGTGGGTTGTTTATCTCGTTCCAACCGGTTCAGTTGGAACGGGTCCGGCGGCGTCCTCGTGCACGCACACAGTTCACACAGGCATCGTAGCGCCTCCGCGATGTTCCAGCTGCTTGCAGAGAATCGCGCAGGTGGTGTATGTGCCATCCAGCTGCTCGCGGAGAATCGCGCAGGCGCTGTATGTGCCATGCACCTGCGTGGAAGCGCAAAAGCCTTCAAAGACCGGTAAGGAGCGCGGGCAGGCGGGTGGGCCCTTCACCGTTCCCGGAAGTTACTTACTTCCAGGTTTGCCGACCAACCGGTTCGCGGGGACCACCGTGAACCGGTTGAAACCCACCCCTGTGTTGGAGGACCCTGGGCAGGGTTCAGACTCAGAGCAGGGATCAGAAAGGCTGATTGGCCACCAGGAGGCGCCTGAGGCGTGGAGCAGTGGGGAAGATCAAAGGGAGTTTGTCCCCAACGCCAGGCAACAGAGAGAGGAGAAACAGAGGCAGCAGTTACGGAGACTGACTCATAAGAGAATCAAGCTCAGGTGGTTGTGGCGTGGCCCCTCCCAAGAGAGTATATAAGAGGAGACTTTGGGAGGAGTCCTTTTGCAGGACACAACCGTTCATAATAATCTGGAGAACTCCTTGTCTGGTCTGCCTTGTATTCCCATGTCTGTTGGAGTATGGGTTGCTGCCAACTTCTTGCCAGTGAGTTGTGTCCAGTGAGTTGTGTCTGGGCTTTCAGCCAACAGGATTATAATTGCTGTGAATAAAGAGTGGCAAACAACTAAGCCTGTGTTACCGGACAGAGGGGGGGGCAGAACATACACACACACACACACACACACACACACACACACACACACACACATATATATATATATATATATATATATATATATATATATACACACACACACACACACACACACACACACACACACACACACACATGCACTCAACAGAGTTAAAATTTATCAGAGGTAATCACCCAATATAGCAGATAGATGAGTAAAATAAGAGGGTTAAAAATGGTGAAATGCAAATGAAATATATTAGAAGGGGGAATAACATAAGGAGAATTGTATCGATTTGAAATTGCTATTAGAAAGAACAGGAAGTTGCTGTTTGTACTGTATTGTGTATATGTAGTGTACGTCTAAGTTCTGTGTGTGTGTATTTTGTATGTTTGCAAATAAAAAAATAAAAAAAAATTGTTAAGCAGACCAATGTGATCAGAGGTGGTATTCACCCGGTTTGGACTGATTCTAGCGAATCGATAGTGGAAATTTTGAGTAGTTCGGAGAACCGGCAAATGCCCGCCCCCGTTGTTCCCTGTCCCCTATTCCCTTATTTTTTAGCACAGCTGATTTGTGCAGCAGAGTGGTTTGCCACGTCTCAGATGAACTAAAAAAACCAGCTCAGTTGACCAGTGCTGACATTGAGGGCAGTCTCTGAGTGCTACGTGGGTGCATGAAAAATGTGTTAGGCATGCGCGTGTGTGAAGTGCGTGGCCACAAAGCGTGCTCTCATAGAACCAGTAGGAAAAGATGTAGAATCCCGCCGCTGAATGTGATGCATGTACTAATCCAAGTGTTCATAATCCAGGTATATTCATTAAGAAGATTCCTCCTCCACCTGTAAAGCTGGATTTACAAGCCACACTTGGATTAGTGTGAATCAAACCATCGTAGTTTCTAAAGCATGTTATACCCTTAAATAGTGCAGATTATTCCATTGTGAAGCAGACCAATGTGATGCATGAAGTAATCCAAATGCTCATAATCCAGGTACACTCGTTAAGAAGATTCCACTTTCCTTGATGTGCTCAAATCTGTTTCAATGGTAGTTTCTCTCTGTTGCAAACTCTGCTACAAACTAAGGGGTGACCAGATTATTATATATATTTTTTGCAAATTAGACCCTCAGAGTTTAATTTGTGAGGGATGCATTACTTGGAACCCCAGACATGGAAAACCCTATTTGAGATGCTGAAGTTAACTATAAACACAATGTAAATGACAAAGTCATTTTTGAGCTTTGGAATAAGTTAGTGGCACTCACAAATACGGAAGCTTCTGGAGATTCTTTGAACGTCTCTCAAGTATACTGTCTTTGTGATGTTCTAGTTTGGAAGGAGAGTCCACAACAGAATAGAACAGAATATCCAGAATTCCATGGGGACCTTGGAGGTCTTCTAGTCCAACCCCTCTTGCTCAAGCAGGAAACCTTATATCATTCCCTACAAATGGCTCTCCAATCTCTTCTTAAAAACCTCCAGTGTTGGAATACCCACAACTTTACATCAAGGTTCACTATAACAGCCTTGCCAAAAAGGCAGCAAGAGCTCTTAACCTAATTTTGCGAAGATTCTTCTTCAGTAACATTGTATTGCTAACTAGGGCACACAAAAACTTTGCCAGACTGATTCTTGAATACAAGAATCCGCCTGGAACCCACACTGTATATTGGACATTAATATGATTGAAGGGATCCAAAGGTATTTCACGAGAAGAGTCCTCCACTTCTCTCCTCACAATAGAATCCCTTATGCCACCAGGCTAGAAATTGTGGGTTTGGACAACCTGGGACTGCACCGCCTGCAGTCCGATCTAAGCATAGTACACAAAATTGTCTGCTACAACATCTTGCCTGTCAATGACTTCTTCAGCTTCAACCTCAATAATACACGGGAAAACAATCGATGCAAACCGAAGGGAAACCGCTTCAAACTCGACTGCAGAAAATACGACTTCAGCAACAGAGGGGTCGACGCCTGGAATGCTCTACCTGACTCTGTTGTTATATCCTCAAACCCCCCACAGCTTCAACCTCAAACCGTCTGCTGTGGACCTCACCCCATTCCTAAGAGGTCCATAAAGGGAACACGCATAAGCGCACCAGCGTGCCTACCATCCCTGTCCTACTGACCCCATTTATCTGTATTTACTTCCTTTGTTCATGTTTATGTTGATACATATACTTGTTATCTTGTACATGTTTGACAGATAGATAGATAGATAGATAGATAGATAGATAGATAGATAGATAGATAGATAGACAGACAGACAGACAGACAGACAGACAGACAGATGATGGAAGATAGATAGATAGATAGATAGATAGATAGATAGATAGATAGATAGATAGATAGATAGATAGATAGATAGGCAGGCAGGCAGGCAGGCAGGCAGGCAGGCAGGCAGGCAGGCAGGCAGGCAGGCAGGCCGGCAGGCAGGCAGGCAGGCAGGCAGGCAGGCAGGCAGGCAGGCAGGCAGGCAGGCAGGCAGGCCTACCAAGCACCCAAGCACCCAAGCACCCAAGCATCCAACCAACCAGCCAGCCAGCCAGCCAGCCAGCCAGCCAGCCAGCCAACCAACCAACCAACCAACCAACCAACCAACCAACCAACCAACCAACTAACTAACTAATTAACTAATTAACTTCTGGAAGCAAGTCATTCCACTGATTAACTGTTCTCATTGTCAGGAATGTTCTTCTAGGTTGGCTCTCTCGTTGATTATATTCCATCCAATTTGAATGCAACTAACTCACATGTCCGGGTGTCCAGGTTTATTTGTCAAGCAAACCATGAAGACAGAAGACAGACACTGTCAATTTGAGCTTTCCGATTTCTGAGGATTGTGGTTTCTGTTTTGCTTTTTTTGGTCTTCTCTATTGCCTCCAGCTTCTCAAATAAATGCAGTGGCAGGGTGGTATGCCTGTTTATGTAGGAAAGCCAGCTGGAAGAGCCTGGTTCTTTGAGGCTACAGAAGCTAACTTTTTCATGTTGCCTTTTGTTTGCAGAACGCGCTCTGTTTCTGCCTTCAAAATGAGGTATGGAAAAAGAAAGCTGGCAAGAAAAATAACCTTAGTATTGGCAGCTCCAGGAGTAATTAACAGAAACAAGAACAAATATATTGGAATGTGTGCTGGCTGCAAAGATTAGTGCATGGTAGGTGGGTGCCAAAATATCAGAATAAGATAGAATAGAAGAGGAGAGAAGCTGTACATGGCACCCTCGGCAGCACGCCGAGAAACAATACTGTTTTATTTTATTTTGTTTTTATTTAGGAAATTGATATTCTGCTCTTCTATTTGGGGAAAAAAAATCCATTCCCAACTCACTCCTAGAACAACTGGAGGCGTTAAAGAGCCTTTTACATACAGAATTACTTCTGTAGTTTGAAGACCACATTAACACAAACTCGTACTCCATCCCGACAAGACTGAGTGGCTATGGATGTTGCCCCCGAAGGACAGTCCAGACAACCCATCCTTGATCCTGGGGGGTGAACACTTACACCCCTCAGAGAGGGCCCGCAATTTCGGAGTCTTCCTGGATTCACAGCTGATACTGGAACATCATTTGTCGGCTGTGACCAGGGGGGCCTTTGCCCAGGTTCGCCTGGTGCATCAATTGCGGCCCTACTTGGATCGGGAGGCACTCCAAATGGTCACTCACGCCCTAGTCACCTCAAGGCTGGATTACTGCAACGCGCTCTACATGAGGCTACCCTTGAAAAGTGTTCGGAGACTGCAACTAGTCCAGAATGCAGCCACGCGAGCGATATTGGGTGTACCTAGATACACCCACGTCACACTGATCCTCCGCGAGCTGCACTAGCTACCTATTGGTTTCCGGACGCAATTCAAGGTGTTGGTTATTACCTTTAAAGCCCTACATGGCTTAGGGCCAGCATACCTGCGAGACCGCCTACTGCCACATTCCTCCCAACGGCCGGTGAGATCCCACAGGGTGGCCCTCCTTCAGATGCCGTCAGCCAGACAATGCTGGCTGGCAGTTCCCCGGAGGAGAGCCTTCTCTGTGGCTGCTCCGACCCTTTGGAACGAGCTACCGCCAGAAATCCGGACCTTGCCCACTCTCATGGCCTTCAGAAAAGCTGTTAAAACCTGGCTATTCCGGCAGGCCTGGGGCTGTTGACCTCATTGTTGAGGTCCAGCCCCGATCGTAATGAATGTATGTGTGTTGTTTTTAACATGTTTTTATTGTTATTTTTATTATTCTTTTTTTCGTTCGATGTAAGCCGCCCGGAGTCCTCCGGGATTGGGTGGCCTATAAATCGATTTAATTAATAAATAAATAAATAAATAGATAGATAGATAGATAGATAGATAGATAGATAGATAAATAAATAAGCAAATAAGCAAATAAGCAAATAAGCAAATAGATAGATAGATAGATAGATAGATAGATAGATAGATAGATAGATAGATAGATAGATAAATAAATACCATCTTAGTCTTCTAGAGCCCAAAAGATGCTTTTTCAAAAGGCAACTGGACTTTGTTTTTCCTTGAAGATATTTCGTTTCTCATGAGAAGCGAAACATCCTCAAGGAAGATCAGAGTCCTGTTGCCTCTTGAAAAAACACCTTTGGGACCTCCATGACCTGGATAATCTCTGTGGAGATTAGACATTTAGTTTTCTATACTTTTCCTGGATTTCCCAAGTCTGTCCCTTTGTCTTTATGTCCACTTGTCTACCCTGCTTTCTAAATCAACTTCATTGACCTCATATTTCCTTTGTTATCTTTGTTTGACCTTCCCTGGTTTCCTAACAAAAAAATTTCCTGTCGTTTCTCTGTAGTGAGGATATAAAAGATTTGTGGCATCCTTCGAGAGCAAATACCTGGATTTTCCTCCCTGTCAAATTTTGGTAATGAATGCCTGTGACACCTGCAGTCCGGCTACACAGATTTCCTACATAAAAATTAAACCATGTATAGGGGAAGGAAATAGTTAGGTAGATAGATATTTTGTTTGAAAAAATCTTTATCTTTTTAAGAAATGATCACGGTGGTTGCTAGATTCACTTCAGAAAAGTTTCACATAATCCCATGGTCAAGACTATTTTCTTAATGATCTCTTTGCTTTCTGCAATGTCCCTGCAACCCAATTCATTATTTGAAAAGTAAGTGGAGCTTCTATTCAATCTGAAATTCCGTTTCATTGATTACAGGTACAAGCAGGCATGCATAGATAGATAGATAGATAGATAGATAGATAGATAGATAGATAGATAGATAGATAGAGACAGGCAGACAGACAATGATAGACACAGACTCCAGTAATCTGTCCTATACTTCTGTAGATAGATAGATAGATAGATAGATAGATAGATAGATAGATAGATAGATAGATAGATAGATAGATAGATAGATAAATAGATGGATGGATGGATGGATGGATGGATGGATGGATGGATGGATAGATAGATAGATGGAAGATAGATAGATAGATAGATAGATAGATAGTAGGTAGGTAGGTAGGTAGGTAGGTAGGTAGGTAGGTAGATATGGATGGATGGATGGATGGGTGGATGGATGGGTGGATGGATGGATGGCAGATAGATAGATGGATGGATGGATGTGTGTGTTTGTGTGGTGTGTGTGTGTGTGTGTGTGTGTGTGTGTGTGAGAGAGAGAGAGAGAGAGAGAGAGAGAGAGAGAGAAGATAAACAGATAGACAGATAAGATGGGTGAGCTCCTGTTATTTGCCCGAGCTCCTGCCCACCTAGCAGTTCGAAAGCTGTATGCAAAAAGTGAGTAGATAAATAGGTACCTTGTCATACAGTCATGCTGGCCATATGACCACAGAAAGGTCTTGGCACAGTGCTGGCTCCTTCGGCTAAGAAACAGGGATGAGCTCTGCCCTCTAGACTCAGACACAACTAAATAGAGCAGTCATGGCTAAGCTTTTTGTCGTCGTGTGCAGAAAGCGCGCACCCACACCAGTGCCAGATTTAGATGAAAAGAGGCCCTAGGCTATTCCACTTCTGAGGCCCTTTCACCTCCCATTTTTAAGTTTGTAAATTACATGAGAGACAATAAAATACATCATTACTGTGATATATATCAATATATATCAATATATATAGCTGGCCTCCCTACGGAGGGCGGCTCTGCTCTGCGGCAAAGGCAGCGAGGCTAGCCGCCTCCCCTGCTGTGCTCAGCTGCCTGGCTCGGCCCCCTCACCCTCACCTGCCTGGCCACTGGTGGGCTCCGCGTCGACTAGTGGGAGTGGCCGCGCCTCTCGCCCGACCGCCGGTGCCGGGAAGGTGGGCGGGCTCCCCAATTGCCGTGGCGCTGGAACGATCTTAACCAATACATTTTTATGTTTGTTTATTAGTCATATGCGTAGAATTTCTCCTTATATTCAGTTCAGTGTTTTAGTGTTCACTGTTTTTAGAATAGTGTAATTTTAATTTTGCTAACAATTTGAATGTAGGCCCCTCTTGATCTTGAGGCCCTAGGCTGAAGCCTAGTTAGCCTATAGGAAAATCCAGGCCTGACCCACACCCATAATGCAATGTGTGCATGAGCCCCCTATGTGCCCACCCCCATGCGCATGCAACATCCCCCCATGCCCTGTTTTGGGCTTAGTAGACTTCCTTGCAGCCTCCTGAGACCAAAAATGGGCCACGGGAGAGAGCGCTGCACCCCTCTGCATTCCACCCACCAGCCATGCATGCGGGCATGACCTCCTGTCTCCCACACGTGCACACACGAACCCCTGCCCCTCCCATGCATGTGCGTTTATCACCTGCGTTTGCCCAGCATGTGCATGTGTTTCATCAGCTGGCTGGTAGGGGGCGTATGCGCATGTGCGGTAGAGCTGAACTGGGGTGATGGCTTGCATGCCCGCAGAGAGGGGTCAGCCAAAAGTTCACCATCTACAGGGATAGAGGAAACCTTTACCTTTATAGCTAAAAGATAATAATTTGAAAATAGATCCTCTGCAACTTTTACTTCTCAGTGTGCAGAGAAGTTTAGTTGAACCTATGAAAATATGGGAGAGCCTTCTCTGTCATAGCTCCAGCCCTCTGGAACGATCTCCCCGTGGAGATCCGGACCCTTACTACCCTCCCGGCCTTCTGCAAAGCCGTTAAGTCCTGGCTGCTCCAGCAGGCCGGGGGGCTCTCGAAATACCCAGCCCCTCGGAAATTGTGACTGTTGTATATTTTAATATGTTGTTTTGTGTATTATCCCCCTCCCTTGTTTTATTGTAAGCTGCCCGGAGTCCTTCGGGAGTGGGCGGCATACAAGATCAATAAAACTTAAACTTAAACTTAATATGGGTGTGTATTTGCAGTGGTCCTTGTTCTCCACAGCAGATCTACTCTGGCCCTTCGTTCAGGTCAAATACAGCAGCTGAATGCATTCAGTCCGTTATTATAAAGGTCATAAACAGTAAATATAGATATTTTTTTTTTGCAATGCTGTGGACATTAATGTGAGCTTAACCTTGGCAATTTGACCGGTAAATTCTGTTAGAAAGATAGCAATATTTCCTTGCAAATAGAGGTAAAGACAACATGGAGTCTACTGAGGTCTATTGAAAACTGTGATAATTTCTTAGTCTTATTTTTTTTCTTTGTTAGTAAAAACAAAAAAAGGTTAAAGGATTGCCAGAATAGGACAAAAAGAAATCATTTTGAGGTAAGTCAGTCTAGGGCATGGAGAGTGAAAGCAGCCTTAATCCAGTCCAGTTCCTTTCTTTTATTGAATGTTTATTGTCCTGCCATTAAGGTGCCATTATCTCCTAACTAATTACTTTACATAATGGGGAAGGGAGAAAGCTAATAAACATGTGTGTGAGATCAGACTATTAAAAGAGGTGTATTATCATAATACCTTGACCTCAACCCAGCAGGGAATCAGACCTTCACTTTGAATATTATTATTCTTCCTCTTCGAACACAATGGACAGCTGGAATAATGCTTTCCCCCCAAAGGGCCGAGGGAGGAAAATGCAAAATAAACTCAGTCCACAATATGATAAGGCGGTGGAAAAAAAAATCTAGACATGGGAGCCATCTTTCTTGGGATGTTGAACTACTGGTTCAACCTCAGAAAAAGATGGCTCCTGTCTCTAGGATTCTATCAGGTTTAAAGACGGTACGGGTACAGTATCTGTAGAGCAATAATCAGGGAACTGTGGGGCAAATAAGACATTTTTTTTAAGACATAAATAAATAAAGGGAGACTAGTATAGATCTATTTCAAGCTATTTAGCTCTCATCAGCTAGCCATACCCTTATTTATCAGCACAAATACTACACAAATGTAACAACGGCAACAGTAAAATATTGGGCTTTCTGTCTGGATGGTCTCTTGTGACGAGCCGATGGACAGAGAATGGAAGCAGTTAGCTTCCTCCCATAATTGGGGCATACCAGGGGTTGTGACTTTATATATATATATATATATATATATATATATATATATATATATATATATATATATATATATATATATATATATATATATATATATATATATATATATATATGTTATATTTATGCTGATAAATAAATAATTTAATAATATATATATATACATATATATTCCATGCATGATATGTCATCCACTAAATAAAGTGTGCTAAAAAGAGTCGGAAATCAATGCTTTACTTTCTTTTCACTACACTTTTTCTTCTTTCCCTTTTCCCATTATTTTCCTTTTCCTTTGTATTTTATATTCCAAGAGAAATGGCTAAGAATTTTAAGCCATATCTCTTGTTTCCCTTTTTGGATGTGCATAAATGTGCATCTGTGTGCATTCAAGAGGAAGTCCGCAGTACTAATGCTTTACTTAAAGTTTTATAATGTAGCACTCATTTATTAATATTACGTATTATTTATGTGCCTGCAGAAGCTTAGAATACATTCTTAGGCTATTTTTCAGGGACCAAAAATGCTGAAATCTGCACTTGCTAGAGTTTCACAATCTTGTTTGCAATTTTCCGTTAGGAAAATGTATGCCAAAAGACATCAATACTGGGAGACAATTCTAAAAAAAGATGGACATGCCGGCCAAAGTACATGGAAAATATATTTGAATTTTGTGTGTGTGTGTGTGTGTGTGTGTGTGTGTGTGTGTGTGTGAGTGCAGTAATCCAGGAGAGCAGACTGATATTCTGATGAGAAAACAGGAGAATGGAAACTAAGGAATAGTTCGCTGGGTCACCTTGTCCTCAAACCGAGAAAAGAGTGAAAATCTTCATTTTAAGTGTCTTGATGTCATGGTGTCCTTAGGAGAATCCTCTTCTGACAGAAAAGGACAGATTGTCAGCCCAAGAAATGTTCTACAACAATGGCCCCCAATCTTTTGGGCACCAGTGGACAGTTCTGCGGAGAGAGGATTTCCGTGGACCAGAAGGGGTGTGGTTTTGTATGCCGCCTGTATCCCAAGGAGGGGGCTTTGCTTGTTGGCGTGGCCCTGTTGCCTAAAGACTGGAAAGAAGAGAAGAGAATACAGAATAGAATAGAATGTAGAAGAGAAGAGAATACAGAGTAAGCTAGACTTGACTAGAAGAGAAGAGAATGCAGAATATAATAATATAATATAATATAATATAATATAATATAATATAATATAATATAATATAATATAATATAATATAATATAATATAATATAATATAATATAATATAATATAATATAATATAATATAAGATAAGATAAGATAAGATAAGATAAGATAAGATAAGATAAGATTATAATATAATATAATATAATAATATAATATAATATAATATAATATAATATAATATAATATAATATAATATAATATAATATAATATAATATAATATAATATAATATAATATAATATAATATAATATAATAATATAATATAATATAATATAATATAATATAATAATATAATATAATATAATATAATATAATATAATATAATATAATATTATAATATAATATAATATAATATAATATAATATAATAATATAATATAATATAATATAATATAATATAATATAATAATATAATAATAATATAATAATAATATAATAATAATATAATAATAATATAATAATAATATAATAATAATATAATATAATAATAATAATATAAGATGATATGATATGACAAGATAAGATAAGATAAGATAATAATATGATATAATAAATATAATATAATAAATATAATAATATAATTCTCTTTTTGGCCAAGTGTGATTTGACACACAAGGAATTTGTCTTTGGTGCAGATGCTCTCACTGTACATAAAAAGACAAGATAACATTCATCAAGAATCATAAGGTACAACACTTAATGATAGTCATAGGGTACAAATAAGCAATCAGGAAACAATCAATATCAATATAAATCGTAAGGATACAAGCAACAAAGTTTTAGTCCTGCAGTCATAAGTGGGAGGTGATGGGTGATAGGAATGATGAGAAGACTAATAGTGATAGTAATGCAGCCTTAGTTAATAGTTTGACAGTGGGGAGGGAATTAGTTGTTTAGCAGAGTGATGGCGTTCGGAAAAAAACTGTTATTGGGTCTAGTTGTCTTAGTGTTCAGAAATGGAGCGTCTCCTCACTGTGAAATTTTAGAGGATGAGTTAAGATCTTGAATTCGCCCAGAGTGTCTTGAAAGTATTGCACTGCCAAATGAAGAACGGAAGAAAGAAAACATGGAAATGGATTCTAAATGATCAGCCTTGTCCCAAATCTTCCATTCTGATCATGTTCTGCTGCTAGTCCATCATTTCTGATTGAGCCCAACTTTTCTGTTGCGGAGACAATTGTTACCTGAATTTTGCCCCATTTCACAGCCTTTCTTGCCACAGTTGTCAAATGAATCACTTCATTTGACAACTGAATTAGTAACCCAGCTGTTAAAGGAACCTGGTTTCCCCATTGACCTTGCTTGTCAGAAGGTTACAAAAGATGATCCCATGAAGCCGGGTCACTGCAACAGTCATAAATACATGCCAGTTGCCAAGCATCCAAATTTTGGATCACATGACCGTAGGAATGCAGCAATGGCCATTAAGCGTGAGAACTGGAAATGTCACTTTTTTCAGTGCCGTTGTTACTCTGAACAGGTCCCTAATTGAACTGTTGTAAGTTGAGGACTACCTGTACTGCAAACCATTCCAGAGTACGTCTGGAAAAAGGAAGTGCTAGTCAACATTATCCTAAAATTATCATTGAGGGAGAAGATAAATCAACTTCTTGCAATTTTCATCATTTCATCACTGGGCCCTGTGTAACAGAATGAAATTCAATGTAGGGAAAAGTAAAGTCCTACACTTAGGTAAGAAAAACCAAATGTACACATACCAACTGGATGAAACCAGGCTTAAGAGCAGTGACTGTGAGAAGGATCTTAAAGTCTTAGTGGACAACCAGCTAAATATGAGCCTGCAGTGTGCAGCGGCAGCCAAACAAGCCAATGCAATCCTAAATTGCATTAAGAGAGGGAGACAATCCAGATCAAGTGATCTTGATCAAGATCAAGTAATACCACTCTATAAAGTTCTAGTAAGACCACACCTAGAGTACTGCATCCAGTTTTGGTCACCACACTATAAAAAAGATGTGGAGACTCTAGTAAAAGTGCAGAGAAGAGCAACCAAGATGATTAGGGGACTGGAGGCTAAAACATATGAGGAACTACACAGGAACTGGGCATGGCCAGTCGAGTGAAGAGAAGGACCAAGGGAGACATGATAGCAGGGTTCCAATATCTGCCACAGAGAGGAGGGGGTCAAGCTGTTTTCCAAGGCACCCGAAGGCCAGACAAGGAATAATGGATGGAAACTGATCAAGGAGAGATTCAATCTAGAAATAAGGAGGAAGTTTCTGACAGTGAGAACAATCAACCAATGGAACAGAAGTTACCTTTGGAAGTTGTGGCAGCTTAATCACTTGAGACTTTCAAGAAGAGATTGGACTGCCATTTGTCAGAAATGGTGTAGGGTCTCTGCTCGAGCGGGGGGTTGGACTAGATGATCTATGAGGTCCCTTCCAACTTTGTTAATCTGTATCTGTATTTCACTTACCAGTCCCCAGATTCTGTTTCATAAATGGAAGAAACTTGTGTCACTTAGCCAATTTGCCTCCTTATTGGCGTAACCATCAAAGGTGTTACTCATCTTTCAGCTCCGTGATCATACTTTTGAAGCCCTTTTCATTCCAGCAGGAAAAGTTTCGAGAAATAAATGGCTGCGCCACCCAAATGGTTTGCCTCTGCAAGATGGTTATGGATACCTGGAGAAACTGGATGAAAATCCCTCCCTGGGAATAAAAACTCTCTCCACAGAAAGGAAGTGGCCTACAATGATTCTGTAATTGGAGCGTGTGTGCAAAGTAAAAAAAAAAAGAAAGAAGAAAAGAAAAGAAAAAGAAGGAATTTCATTTCTGCTGGTTGGTTGCTACGTTAATCCTTCTGAGCCTCAACTCGGTTTGTGATTAGTGGTATTTTAATAGACACAGGAGGTTGCTGAGAGAATACAGTGTGTAGTCAAAAAGTTGCATTAGAAAAAGGAACAAGGATTATGCCTTCAATTGCTCTTCAATTATCATGTGTTCTCTGCTATCCATACATCCAGCCATCTCTTTACAAACAAAGAGGAAGCAAAAACCAAACACTTAGCGATGCCTTATGCAATTCATTAATTTACATGTAGCCTTGGGGAATGGCTGTAGCAAATATTCATAGCCTTGGCTGTACCTAAGTGAATTAAAACTGATCCCTTCAAGGATGTGTGAGTTAGAAGAGAAAGCAGAATCGGTCTTTACAGACAAAAGCAGTAGAAATAAACCATTGGGTTATTGCACGATAATTTAGGGATATTTCTCTGCCCCGCTGAGAAATGTCACTAAACTCAGCACAATCCTTCCGTCTTCCTCAAATTGGTAGCTGGCCTTTTAAATTTCTACTCTGTGTGGATCTGTCACTTTTCCAAGTGTTATTTTAAATAAAATCGATGGACAGCTTACAGTTGCATAGAGTTTTTGCAAGTTAATTTTTTTTTTAAAGTTTTTTATTAGATAAACATTAAAAACATTAAACATAGTGCAAGATTTCTGGCATAAACATTTCCATATACCATATTTTTTGGAAGATAAGACACACCTTATTCCCTAAAAATAAAGACGCTGAAAATCTGGGTGCGTCTTATACACTGAATACAGCATTTTTTGTCTCCCTAAACCCTGCTCCCTTCACCAAAATGGCTGTGCATAGCCATTAGGAAGCTTTCAGAGTGCTCCTAGGGGCTGAGGAGGGCAGAAATGAGTGAAAAACAGGCTGTTTTTTGCTCAAATTTTCCCACCAGCCCCCAGGAGCACTCTATCAGCCCCGTAAATGCTAGCCATGCCATTTCTTTGACAAAAAACGGGCCCGTTTTTGAAAAAAACAGGGTGATTTTGCTCGTTTTTGCCCCCTCCCAGCCCCCAGGGGCACTCTACAAGCATCCTAAAGGCTATTCATGCCCTTTTTGGGGAGATTTGCAGAGTACAAAACCTTTTTTTAAATTTGCCCCTTCAAAACCTTGGTGGGTCTTATACTCTGGTGTGTCTTATACTCCAAAAAATATGGTAGTTTTTGGATCTTACAATTACGTTTTATATCCATCACGTAGGTATGTATAGTCAGTCAGATTACCTGTCCATTCATCCCTTCTTATATCTCATTACTAACCATGCAAATACATATTCGATTCCTACCTATCACACAATCTTAATACCGTATTTTCCCATTCTTCACTTGTCTGTGTTTTCCTGTCCCGAACTTTTCCCCTCATTTCTAACCATCGGTACCATTTGTCACAGATTTCGTGATATTCCGTCTCACCCTTCCTTGTCTTTGAGCTTTAGAGTCAGTCTGTCCATTTCTGCACACATCGGTATCTTGTTTATTATTCCTTGTTCCTGAGGAGTCTCTTTGTTTTTTCCATTTTTGGGCAAAGAGCTTTTGCAACTTAAATTTGATTCTGACCCTTTGCACCTGACCCTTGGCCAGGTTCTTTATATTTTATTCTTTTATTTCCATCTTGCCTAGAGTTAGCCTGCAACCAAGTAAAAACAACCAGATAAAACATTAGAATGTTTAAATAATTGCAATTAACATTAATATTAGCAAAGATGGCAAGGAAGGTACACAGGGGGTTAAAATAGAATCATCTCTACTCCATTAACCAGTTGCTGTCTGATTTTTTTCTGCTGGACATTTGGGGGTTACTATTTGCATTTAGTAGGTTTACTGTATGCTGCCTAGTCACTATACAACTATCTATCTACATAAAATGTTTGTGTGTGTGTGTGTGTGTGTGTGTGTGTGTGTTCCAGCATAACTCTGGAATGCCTCGAGCAATTTCAACCAAACTTGGTACACAGATGATTTACTCTCTGGAAACAAATATTGTGGGGATGACACCTCTAACACCCCTTGGGGTGTGTGTTCTGTTAAGATACACCCTGTTGTGCCTTCAAATGGCTTCTACTGTACTGCCGTAAAATGGCTTGTACTGTACAGTGTAGTGGAGTTACCACTGTAACAGCTTCACAGTATTCCACAAGGGGGTTCCTTCTGGTAAGGGGGGAAATCCAACATTAGAAATTGTGTTTGGTCCGGGATTATTTTTGAGGACAAATGTATGGATTAGGATAAATAAATACCCGTGCAATGCCAGGTTATCAGCTAGTAATAGAATAAATAGATACATGGGTCATGATATTTTCACATATATTATAAAAGTGTATCTTTGCATCCTGATATCTGGCACATATGTGGAGCTATTTGCCTTAAGACATCATGATGTCTATGTAATTGTTCTGTTCCACCCTCGATCTCCCCCTACCATCAGCATGCCCATAGATTGATTGGGATCATGGAGAAGAACAAGCAATATATGGAAGAGCAGAAAGAATATGTTAGTTGAGCAACAATACACAAATTATAATGGTAAAAACAACCCTTTGGCAATAAAAAGTATCTCTATAATCATACTTCTCCCCCTGTCACTCTCCCCATTCTTTTTTTTTTACAGTCATTATTAATTTAAAAATAAACAGTGTATTATCTATCACCTCAAATATTTCCCTCAAAATTCCTTCTGGAATTCAGCTTTTGCTAAGAGTTGGCACACATGTTTCAAATGTGGGAAAATTAGAACAGTCTTTGTAAGACAGGGGTGGGAAATGATGGCCCTTTTATACTTAACAAATACTTAGCTGATTAACAGAGTTGGAAGGGACCTTGTAGATCATCTAGTCCAACCCCCCACCGGTCAAGCAGGGGATCCTACAGCATTTCTGACGGATGGCAGTCCAGTCTCTTCTTGAAAGCTTCCAGTGATGAAGCTCCCACAACTTCCAAAGGCAACTTCTGTTCCATTGGCTGATTGCTCTCGCTGTCAGCAAATTTGTCCTTATTTCTAAATTGAATCTCTCCTTGGTCAGTTTTCATCCATTATTTCTTGTATGGGTTTTGGGTGCTTTGCAAAATAGCTTGACCATCCTCTGTGTGTCAGCCTCCCAAATATTGGAACACTGCTATGTGGACTTCAACTCCCAGAATTCCTGAGCCAGGGAGCTATCATTCCCCACCCCTTGTTCTAAGATAATAGTCCTTGGAATCATAAACAAAAATGATTGCACCATCAAAGGAAGGACAAGGCTAGCCTGATGTATATTTCTTCCAACAATTACATGCCAGTTGCCAATCATTCAAATTTTGATCATGTGACAGTGAGAATGCTGCAATGGTCGTGAGTGTGAAAAATGTCTCTTTTTCAGTCCCATTGTAACAGGTGGCATTCAGACGGTTTGGACTAGTTCACTCAAAACGGTAGTACCGAACTGCCACCCATCCGCCCATCTGCCCACCCACCCACCCGCCTCAGCTCCAAAGCATCCTATGTAGCCTCATTTTCAACACCGTGCACGTGCATGTATGGCCCATATGCGAGCAAAGCACATACACAGAAGACTGTACACATGCATGGAATGTATCCGCACACTCACAGTTGCGAACCGGTGGTACACCTAAGTGTATCCCACCACTGATTGTAACTTCAAACAGTCTCTAAATAAATGGTTGTAAGTTGAGGACTGCCTGTACTAGAAGTTGTGAAACATTTTGCTTAATGAGATGTTCTTATTTTTGAAAAAAAAAATTTTTTTATTTTCAAAACAAACACAAGACAAAGAATCCTCCTTTTTTACATACTGTAGAAAGTGTATCAATTGGTCACTAAAAACCTTCGTGCCTCTCTTCCACAGTCATCAATCATAATTCATATTAACTCAAGTATTTTAACTCCAATATTTATACACATTACCATCATCATACCTCCATTTTCATTTGACTACAATTGTTTAAACGTCCTTCATCGTAGAATATATCAAGATTTAAAACATAACCACATACTTTCATTTCATTTGCTATTTCTAAAATCCTCCAATAACACTGAATCCTTATGGCCTATTCTAGCTAAACATCCATAATATCTAGTAACAAACATTTCTAATCCTCCTTACCAAATCACTGTTTACCATTTACATCCAGTTTCCTTATGTTGTACCCATACATATATATTTTCCTTTTTATCATTATCCCTCCTTTTTTTGGCTGTATCCTGTATCATAATGATTTTCCCCCTTATAATCAAAATTTAACTAAATTTAACTTAGTTCTTTTTTATTAGCCTTTATATATAACCAAAAAGATTTCTAATCTTCCTTTCATGAGATGTTCTTATCCAACGGGGAATATGAAACCCTATTCTGCATTGAATGGGACCTATGTGTATTTGTTTGACACCTAGGAATGCAGAGGTGGGTTCCTACCAGTTCGCACCTATTCGGTACAACCGGTTCGTCAAATCTACCGAACCGGTTAGAAGAGGTTCCACCAGTGGACCCGGAAAGCAGGCCACACCTACAGAAGAGGTTCCAAAATTTTTTGAAACCCACCACTGGTCCTTGGATATGATTATTCTGCACTATCATGCTCATATTTATAAAACTCAGTGCCTCTGTGAAAGATAAGGATGACTACTGCGTTTGTGGAGCAATCAGAACATTGTGTGTGTTGAAGTTGTTTTAACGCAAACCAAAGATGCCTTTTAAAATACAAGTTTACATCATATTCTTATGCATGCCAGTGCTGTGTGAGAGGTAATTTAAGGTGGTTCTGACAAGTGTCATCGGCATCTTCATATCCGGTCACATGGGCGGCAAGCCACTCCCATTCGGTCACATGGGCGGCAAGCCACTCCCACAAAGGAGGCCACACCCACAGAGTAGGTTCGAACAATTTTTGAAACCCACCACTGTAGGAATGTCACTTGCAATCTTTTCCCCCTCCATTATCAGCTCTTCTGTCCCAGAAACTAATGAATTGCGATAGTCTCCGGTAATTCTCCCTGCTTAATATAAAGGCTACAAGAACAGATCCTTAGTTATAGACACGCTGCCCAAAATCCATCCTTCTAGGTTGCGAATCATAATATTCCACTCAGAAATCTAAAAACAACGGCAGTTTCAGCCTGTGAGAAAATCCCCTGGCCCAGTCGCCTCAGTGCCGCCATGTATTAAACATCAGATGCTGCTGCTATCGATTTGCAAGATTTTCTTTTATTCCCCGATAAAGGGGTTTTACTTATGAATGCTTCTCGCTCCGTAGGAGATCTTTTTCTCATTTACCCGAGCCCCAAACAACAAAAGGAACCGTTTGACACCAGTTTGGGTCTGTTGTAGGGAAACGAGGCTGTGATTCATCCGTTTGGCAGGGCAGCCTTTCTGCAATGCAATTAACCCAGATAGAGAATGAAATAAAATCATTTGAGGGGGATTATTGGTTTATCTTGCTCTTTGCTCAAAGTTGGGATTTCAGTTCATTTTATTCCCACAGCTGCAATCTTGCGACACAGGATAGCAATAGAAGTTAGACTTATATACCGCTTCATAGGGCTTTCAGCCCTCTCTAAGTGGTTCACAGAGTCAGCATATTGCCCCCACAGTCTGGGTCCTCATTTTACCCACCTCAGAAGGATGGAGTCAACCTTGAGCCGGTGAGATTTGAACCACCAAACTGAAGCTTAGCAGTCAGCTGAAGCTGAAGGATGAGCTGAGAGAGAGCGACTGGTCCAAACCTCCACAATGTTTTTCCAGGACTGGGAATGGATTTGACCCCGTATCTTCCTAGTGTCTGTTAATCAAACCAAGGCTCGTTTGAACCAAGTTTAGCGAATTATACAATCCTAGTTTGTTTCCTGATTATGTTTCGTGAAGGCAGCCAGCATGCTGTGAGAAGAAATGGAGTAGAGTTGATCCTTGACTTACGACCACAATTGAGCCCAATATTTCTGTTGCTAAGTCAGATAGATGTTAAGGGAATCGGGCTGCACTTTACAACAGCACTTTGCCACAGTTGTTAAGTGAATCAATGTGGTTGTTAAGTTAGTCACATGGTTGTTAAGTGAATCTGGCTTCCCCGTTGACTTTGCTTGTCAGAAGGGGGCAAAAGAGGGTCCCGTGACCCCTGGGACAGACACTGCAGCTGTCAGAACTATGAGTCAGTTGCCAGGGGTGTGAATTTTGATCACGTGACCATGGGGATGCTGCAATGGTCGCAAGTGTGAAAAACAGAAATAAATCACTTCTTTTCAATGCTGTTGTAACTAAAATAGAATAGTCACTATACGAGCTGTTGTAAGTGGAGGACTACCTGTAGAATTGGTTGGGACCAATACAATGGGGTGTATGATTTACATGTAGTCCTCAAGGTGAAGAGGTAGCTGCTGTAGGTGGTTTGCGCTGGTAAAGTGGGGGTGGCTTCAGACCATTCGCACCGGCAAAGAGGCAGCGGCTGCAGGCCATTCATATCAGCAAAGAGGCAGCGGCTACAGGCCATTTTGTATCAGCAAAGAGGCAGCGGCTACAGGCCATTTTGTATCAGCAAAGAGGCAGCGGCTACAGGCCATTTTGTATCAGCAAAGAGGCAGTGGCTACAGGCCATTTTGTATCAGCAAAGAGTCAGCGGCTACAGGCCATTTTGTATCAGCAAAGAGGCAGTGGCTACAGGCCATTTTGTATCAGCAAAGAGGCAGCGGCTACAGGCCATTTTGTATCAGCAAAGAGGCAGTGGCTACAGGCCATTTTGTATCAGCAAAGAGTCAGCGGCTACAGGCCATTTTGTATCAGGAAAGAGTCAGCAGCTACAGGCCATTTTGTATCAGGAAAGAGTCAGCAGCTACAGGCCATTTTGTATCAGGAAAGAGGCAATGCCTGCAGGCCATTTGCACTGGCAAAGAGGCGGCCATTGCACGCTGTTCCCACTGGCAAAGAGGTGGCGGCTGCAGGCTGTTCGCACCAGCAAAGGCAGCGGCTGCGGGCTGTTCGCACCGGCAAAGAGGCAGCAGCTGCAGACTAGGTGACTTGGGACAGAGTCGTGCCCAGCTGCACCAACAAGACTGGAAGTAGCCGCCTGCCATTTCCTGCTGCAAAAATCTCTTTAAAAACCCTGACTGTTGGCCAGCGAGACCCAGCAAGAGGTGAGGCAGAATCACTGTTGCTGTGGCTGCACAACGGTAAGTCTCAGGCTCCGGCCATTACCACTTGCCTGCACAGCCCCACCTTGCCATGAGTGACATTGAGTTGTCCATGCCCACTCAGTCACATGACACCCCCCCCCCCCCGAGCCATGCCTACCTGGTCATTAGGAAGAACCGGTTATTAAGCCAGTTGACTCTCACCACTTGGGAGCCGGGTTGGAACAACTGGTGCCTTAGCCACTAAATCAGTGGCCTCCAACTTTTTGAGTACCAGGGACCGATTCTCTGGAGAGTGTTTCTGTTCTAGCTGAGAGAATATAGCAATAGCAATAGCAGTTAGACTTATATACCCCTTCATAGAGCTTTCAGCCCTCTCTAAGCGGTTTACAGAGTCAGCATATTGCCCCCAACAACAATCCGGGTCCTCATTTTACCCACCTCGGAAGGATGGAAGGCTGAGTCAACCCTGAGCCGGTGAGATTTGAACAGCCGAACTGCAGAACTGCAGTCAGATGAAGTAGCCTGCAGTGCTGCATTTAACCACTGTGCCACCTCGGCTCTGAACGCGGTCAGACAAACGGAGGCGAGCCAGGACTTCAAGTCAGCTAACAGTTTATTTCTAACAGGTTGCCTAACGCGGCACTTCACAATTTGCGCATATTAGCTAACTGGCAACAGCTGAACCCTGTTTGACAGCTCTTTATATAGCCCAGCTGTCAAACATGTAACCAATCATTAACAAGGACACGCCCCTCCCCCCTAGCCAAACGGACCAGAGAGGAAACTAGTACACAACAGTTTCCATTTACTAGAGCAGTGTTTCTCAACCTTGGCAACTTGAAGATGTCCGGACTTCAACTCCCAGAATTCCCCAGCCAGCGAATCGCTGGCTGGGGAATTCTGAAAGTTGAAGTCCAGACATTTTCAAGTTGCCAAGGTTGAGAAACACTGTACTAGAAGGATTGTGCTTTCGCATGCTGCTTGCATCCCACAGATGGGTCTTTCCCTGTTTGGTGGGGGGCGGTTTCGGGTATCCCGCAGACCTGTGCGGGTTCATAGACGGGGGGGTAGGGGATCCCTGCACTAAACCACACTGACTCTCTAGGAGATTACACCTACAATTAATAATAATAAATAAAGCAATATCAATTTCACCTTTCTTCCATTTGCCGTACTTCTAACCTTATCTTTGTTTGTTCCGGACCTGATCAAATCAAGCGAACGCAACAACTTGGTGAATCGGTGTCCTGTTTTCACTGCGGTTTGAAAAATTCATTTTTTCCCCCCACCACATTTCAATATGATAAAAAGGCAATCTCCCCAGCGATAGGATTCAACGTTTTTTACTACCGGTTCTGTGGACGCGGCTTGATGGGCGTGGCATGGCTCGGTGGGAGTGGCTCAGTGGGCATGGCAGGGGTAGGTTATTGCAAAATCCCCATTCCCTCCGATCAGCTGGGACTCAGGGGGCAGACAATAGATGGGGGCAGGGCCAGTCAGGGGTGGTATTTACCGGTTCTCCGAACTACTCAAAATTTCCACTACTGGTTCTCCAGAACTGGTCAGAACCTGCTGAATACCACCTCTGAATCTCCTGTAGAAATTGCTTTCAAAGAAGCAGAGAATTTCAGCTATATTCCTGCAGGCGGAATACAGCCCTCTGACACGTATTAGTCAGGGGGAGGCCAAGGGTTGTGACTGTGGGTTTCCCATCTTTCATTGTGCGATAATATCTGCTGCAGTTTGCAAGGTTTCCCAACCATTCAAATAAATCACAAAGGAAGACCCCCCTCGTGGGAGGATTTTTCAGTCCCACTGCCACTTTCACAACTAAGGAGAAATTTTGCCCTTGAGAATTGCTTGAGAGAACTTCTCTCTTCCTGGAGCAAATCATTTATCCCATTTCTTTCCTCGGCAATTGTAATGTAACTATTTTTTTTTTCTAGCCAGCCTTGGGTCAAACCTGGTTAGTTCTGGGATGGGAGATGAGAGGACACCCCAATTATGCAGGCTAAACTGAAAAGCTAAAAAGACATTGCAGAAAAAGCCACGGCAAGCCATTTTCACATTCCCACCCCCCCCCCAGAAAAAAACCCTACATAAACCTTCAAAGGGAGTTTAAGATTTTAAGTTTGCCTAAGCAAGATGATTTTTTTTCCCTTTACTATTTTTCATGCACATTTACCTGATGTACAGTGTACTGTGTTCGTATGCAGGGAAGTTTTTGCACAATTGTTTTCCTTCGTTTACAATTTCCTGATAAAATATGGTGTGTGTGTGTATATATATGTGTGTGTGTGTGTGTGTGAATGTGTGCTTCTTCAATACGTATGTTTTATTGTTCTTCCATGCACATGTGGCTGCACAATGCATGCACATTTTAATAGTGTACAGGGCATTTTTGCACGGATTGTTTTCCTACATTTACAATGTCCTGATAAAATATGGTTTGTGTGTATGAGTGTGTGTCTATGACTATATGTGTGCTTATTTGATATGCACATTTGGTGCACTTTTTTATTAAAAAGAAAATTGTGAACAATGCAATTTGCATATGCAAATGGAATGAATGTCCCTACCCCATGAAAGTACCTTAGTACTTATGGTTAATTAGTTCTGGGAGGCATGATGAGTACCAAAAGCAATGAGTACCAAATAATTTTTTCCCCATAAGGAGTAATGTATAGGTCAGGGGTGGATTGCTGCCGGCATTGCTGCCGGTTCGGTGTGCAAAAAATTATCAGTTGCTTTCGAAGTTGGAGATCAGCACGGCAGAAAAACAGCTGTTCCTGATGTGCGCATGTGCAGAGCGGCCAGGAGAAAGAAACAGATAAGGAACAAGGGCCGACTTGGGTGTAAAGGCACAGGTGGACAGTGAATGGTCCAGTGGTGGGATGTGACCGGTACACCCTGGTACGGGCATACGGGTGCCTTTGGGAGCACCGGTTACCATTCTGGTATGGTGCTCCGGAGGGCCCACTCACCCACCCACTGTTCTCACCTGTATTTGAGCTCTTTGGGGCTTCCGCCCAAGCGCACGGAACATATAGCTACTGTGCAACACTCCGCCGAGTAGCTGGAACATCACGGAGCATCGCAGGAGATAAGGATGCATGCACGCACTGCACGTGTGTGCGTGTGCGCTGCACCTGTTCATGTGATTGATGCTGGCCCCTATTACAGCATATCGGTTGCAATGGGACCCGGAACCCACCATTGGAATGGCCCCTCCCATACGGAATAAAGAGGAGAGAATGGGGAGTGGAGTTTGCAGGAGAAGATTTGTTCATTTCATTAGTGTGAAGATTTGTTCGTGACTCTCAGAGACTCCTTGCCAAGTATTTTCTTGTACAGCACTGTGAAACCTTCAAACCTTCAAGATGTCAGCCTGGCAGCTCTCCAAGCCTGATAAGGTCTGTGGTTGTAAATTCACCCTTGAAAGACTGTTTGCTGGGACTTTGCTGGATGTGAAGGATAGGAATTCGCATTAGCTTAATAAAAATGGGTTTGTCAGGACAAGGAGTCTGTTTCGTGAGTATAATCAATAAAATTACGCATGTATGTTCACTATCTTGAGTTACTTATACAATAATAAAGGCCAGATAAAAATCTAATAAACAAACAAATAAGAGATAAATAGCATGGTTAACAGGACTTTACTAGTTAATAGAATAAAATAAAATGCTCACTTCAAGGATTATGACTTTTTTAAAAAAGAACTCAGGTAGTCCTCCATTTACAACCATACATTTAGTAACCAAAGTTACAGCGGCATTGAAAAAAGTGACTTATGACCATTTTTCAGACTTACGACCCTTTGTCATGTGATCAATATTAAAATGCGTGGCAACTGATTCACATTTATGACGGTTGAAGTGTCCCGGGCTCATGTGATCCTCTTTTGCGAACTTCTGATGAGCAAAGTCCAAAGATTCACTTAACAACCATGGTACTAACTTAATAGCCGCAGAGATTCGCTTAAGCCAGGGGTGTCCACACCCCTGGCTTAACAGGTGTGGCAAAAAGGTGACAAAATGGGGCAAAAGTCACTTAACCACTGTCTCGCTGAACAACAGAAATTTTGGGCTCATTTATAATTGTGAGCGGAAGATTACCTGTAGTTTAAATATTTTAACCTTTTATTTTTAATTTCCAAGTGAAATTGTGTGCATGATGACCATGGCAACCTCTCAAAACTTAATAATTCAAAGGGATAGTTCAGTTCCTGAATAAAGTAAAACTTTGCTGAACTCAGTAAATGCAACAAACTTTTTTCTGTACTTTGCACGGGTGTTTACCTTTAAGAAATATTATTTTCCCATTTTGATTGGGCTTGCCACAACACTAACTTAGATTGCTCGTCCTAATTAAAACATATTTGTTACGTTTATTTTCTTTCAAAATAGAACATTTGTATAAAAATTATCAAAAAACCCAGTATTCTGTGCGAAGAACTGAAACTTAAGACATATGAATAATATGAACCTGAGCATGAACTTGCTCAACTGCATTTTTCCCCAACTAATATCTAATTGCAGTTTAATTACCTTTGAAATTCACGGCTCTCTAAATTTTGTAATATGGGTGCCAACAATTAAAAATGTGTACTTAGGGAACGATTGTCCAAAAAAAATGCATGCATTCGTTAACATGATGTCCAAAATACACCATGTTAGGGAAACTATTTGAGAAAACGGTATGAACTAAACAAAATGGGAAAGAAATAAATACAGACTTGGAGAAATATGCATCGAAGAAACGAAAAAGAAAGAAGTATACCAATTAAGAATATCCTTTTAAAGAATTATTTGGATTCAACAACCCAAAAGTTTGAGGCGTTCAAATAAATTAGAATATTTGGCAAATTTAACCAATCTTGATGATGCTGTTTATGCTTTGTATGCCAAAGTCTTACGTTCAGTGTCTGGTTTCCTTTCCTATTAAACAAATCATGTCACAGAAATTTGAAAGATCTTTAACTAATGTCTGTCCGGTTACTGTCACCACAGCTCAGGGGTGTCAATTTCATTGAGGGAGAACACAGGGTTTTGTGTTTGACCCCGAGGAGGGGCTAGGCGTGGCCAGGGTGGGCATGGCCAACTCGATGTCACTCATTGAGGCTCCATTTTTGGCTGCAGCGGGAGAGGTGGGTTCCTACCGGTTCGGACTGGTTCAGCCGAGTAGCTAGTAACTGGGCTGGACATGTGCCCGAACCAGTTCAATCCTCAGGGCCGCCATCTTGATTTTCTGTTCTGTACATGTGCAAAACAATCTTCACTGATTTTTCCCCCCCTTTTCTAATGTGCGCATGCGCAGATCTTTTCAGGTGCAAATGCACATGCCAGTAGTAGGTTCTGGATCCCGTTGCAACTGGTACAGTGCAATGAGGCCCGGCGTCCACCACATGAATGCTCAAGAACGCGCATACATGCACGCAGCCCATGCATGCGTCCTTACCTCCTGCGATGCTCCGCGCTGCCTCCGTGATGCTCCAGCTGCTCGGCGGAGTGTCACACAGGCATCATACTCTCCATGTATGTGTACGGAAGCACTGCAGAGCTCAAATACAGGTAAGGACGGCAGGAGGGCGGGTGGGCCCTCTAGATCACTGTACTGGAACAGTACCCGGTGCTTCCAGCAGCCACTGGTATGTCTGTACCGGGGCCTACTGCCTGCAACCCACCACTGGCGCACATGCAAGGAGCAAAACATATTTTCCACGCCAAACCCATAGTAATGCTGGCAGGAATGCAACGGCCTCCTGCAGCACTCTGCCAGCAAAAACAGAAGGCCGCATACGGCCTCCCTGAGCTCTGTTTTCACTGGTTAGACGGCTGCAGGAGGTCGCATGCGGCCCTCTGTCAGTGAAAATGGAGTTTGGGGAGGCCGCGTGCAGGCTGCTCAGGCTCCGCTGTCAGCTGCGGTGGTTTCCTGCAACCCTTTCCCAGCAGAAACAGAGCTCAGGCAGGCTTCCCCGGGCTCTGTTTTTGCTGGCAGTGTGCTACAGGAGGCTGTCATGGCCAAAAACTGAGCCAGGGTCAGCTGGGAACAGCTTCCCCACACTCCATTTTCATCCGCAAATGGGTGCAGGAGGCCGTTGCAGCCTAAATCAGAGCTCCGTTTTTGCTGGCAGAGGCACTGTGGGTCGGTCCTTTGCTGCTGAAGAGCTGAGGTGGTGCAGTGGTTAGGGTGCAGTACTGCAGGCCACTTCAGCTGACTGTTATCTGCAGTTCAGCGGTTCTAATCTCACCGGCTCAAGGTTGACTCAGCCTTCCATCCTTCCGAGGTGGGTGAAATGAGGACCCAGACTGTGGGGGCGATATGCTGACTCTGTAAACCGCTTAGAGAGGGCTGAAAGCCCTATGAAGCGGTATATAAGTCTAACTGCTATTGCTATTGCTATTGTTTCCAGGGCAGCTCCGTGGGCCAGATCTAAGCACTCCTTGAGCCCTTCAGTTTGACACCCTTGCCATAGCTGTTCAAGACATGACGAGAATGCAAGTAGTCCTCGAATTACATCCATCCTTTGAGTGACTGTTCAAAGTTACAACAGCACTGAAAAAAGTGACATAATCATTTTACACACTGCATGTTGCAGCATTCCCAGGGTCATGTGATCAAACTTTAGGGACTTGGCAACTGGCAGGTATTTATGACAGTTGCAACTGTCCCGGCATTATGTGATCACCGGTTGCAACTTTCCCAGGCACCTCTGAGAAGCAAACATCAGTGGCGGAAGCTAGATTTGCTTTATGACCGCATGATTCACTTAAGAACAACAATAATTTATTTAACAACAGTGGCAAGAAAGTTCATAAAATGGAGCAAAACTCAATTAACAACCATTTCGCTTAGAAATGGAAATTGCCATGGTGGCGCGGTGGTTAGAATGCAGTATTGTAGACTAATTCTGCTGACTGGCAGCAGTTCGATCCTGACCGGCTCAAGGTTGACTCAGCCTTCCGTCCTTCCAAGATGGGTAAAATGAGGACCCAGATTGTTGGGGGCAATAGGCTGACTCTATAAACCACTTAGAGAGTGCCATAAAGGACTATAAATTGCTATATAAGTCTAAGTGCTGTTGGTATTTTGCGCTCGATTGTAGTTGTAAGTTGAAGGCTATCTGTAAGTCTAAGAGATCAACCGTCATCTGCTTATCTCCTAATCCTGAATGAGATTTCATGCCCTGGAAAGTGGCTTTCAACTTTAATACATGTGCTCCTGAAGTAAAGCACAACTTTTAACTTCGAAGTGAAGAAGAGATTTACTTGGGGGTTTACATCTCTTTGTTAACAGATGTAGCTGTTTTGATAAGCAGTCGAGACTATTTTTTTTTATTCCCCCAGAAGTTGCTCCTAAGCAGATGATCTTAATCATTCCCAACTTTTAAGCTGTTTCTGAGGTTAGCGGATGCCTCGTTCGTATCTTATTTACATCAAAAAGAATTCTGCAGTTCTCTTACTGTTCTCGGTTAGTTAATTAGTTCTCGGTCTGCAAAGAGACAGGAGTTTATAGAATGGAACTCCGGTTACGCCGGAAGACAAGGATTTTTGTTTTTCCATACAAACATATTTCAGGAAACAAGGCTATTTAAACGTGAAACAGAAACTGGGCTCCAGATTTGACACATTTCTTAGATTTATTTTGCAGAATGAAGAAGGACAGTGATTAACTATGCATCTGTACACATGGAATTTTGCGGGGGATTTGGCCAAATCTGTCATTTGGAGTAGACTAACGGTCCAGTTTTCTCCTCCTCCTCCTCCTCTTCTACTACTACTTCTTCTGCTGCTTCTCTTCCTCTTCCTCCTCCTCCTCTTCTGCTTCTCCTCCTTCTCCTCCTCTTCTTCTTCTCCTCCTCCTCCTCTCCTCCTCCTCCTCCTCCTCTTCTTCTGCTTCTGCTCCTCCTCCTCCTCTCCTCCTTCTCTCCTCCTCCTCCTCCTCCTCCTCCTCCTCCTCCTCCTCCACTGCCTCCTCCTCCTTTTCTCCTCCCCTTCCGCCTCTTTCATCTAACCAAAACCCCAGAAATCACAATGCTCAAGCAAGGATTCCACTGACAAAATTGTTTTCTAGGAACAGCAAAGAGTAATGAAGAAAGAAACTATACAATGAAACTCTAATAGAGTCTTAACTTCCAGGCAGCAGCATATATGTGAAGATGATTTTTAGATTCATCCAAATACTAACATCTTTCAATTTCTGCTTGTGAAGTGAGGCAAGGGTTAACAGGGGAGATGAATGACTATTTACCATATTTTATCTTTGGGAGCTTTGGGAGGCTTGTAGAGTGCTCCTGGGGACTGGGGGGGGGGGCAAAACAGCCCGTTTTTTGCTCGTTACTGTCTTCTCTGCCCCCCAGGAGAACTTTGCAAGCCTCCTAAACTCTCTACACATCCATTTTTGCAAAGGGGGTGGGATTTTGGTAGGCTAAAAATGCTGCATTCAATGTATAAGACGCACCTAGATTTTCACCCTCTTTTGGGGGGGAAGGTGTGTCTTATACTCTGAAAAATACAGTAATCCATAGAATGACTTGCCTCCAGAAGTTGCAAATGCTCCATCACTAGAGGATTTTAAAAAGAAATTGGTCAACCATTTATCTGAAACAATGTAGGGTTCCTGCTTGAGCAGGCAGTTGGACTAGAAGACCTTCAAGGTCCCTTCCAAGTATGTAGGTCTTTTATTCTCTTAAGACTTATGGAAATGTCTTTTGATGAACAAAGATGTTGAGAATGTTTTGATGGTCAACAGCAGGCTAGGGAAAAACACCGTTTTTATCTTCCAATAATCTCTGAAAAAGTTAATGGAACAAATGGCATATTGAAATTAACCAAATGGAAGAGCGATTTTCAGACATGTGTATGAACCGCCATGCGTCTCAGACGTTAAAGAGAAATGGTGTGGCACGAAGAAGCGGCTAGGTGGATAAGAAAGAAAATAATGTCAGTTTTCTGAAGGGAAACCATTTATCACTATATTTAAGAATTTCCAGTGTCAGCTTCAATACACGCAAAGGTCTGTTGGTGAAATTCTGCTTGGCAGTGCACGGCTTGAATAAGTAATATATAATTAGTTGTGCTAGATTAACATTTCAGTGCAAAGTGGGTTTTGCTTTGATTTTTTTTTTTGCATCGAACAGAATGAGCAATTCATTATTAAAAACAAAAGCACCACAAAGGGCTACCCAGACACTCATTTCAAGTCACAGCTTTGCACTGTTGTGGCAAGCAGAATATCTGATTTAAGATAATCGCAGATCTAGGATAAAATAGAATAACAGAGTTGGAAAGGACCTTGGAGGTCTTCCAGTCCAACCCCCTGCTTAGGCAGGAAATCCTACGCCACTTCAGACAAATGGCTATCTTCTTAAAAACCTCCAGTGTTGGATCATTCGCAACTTCTGGAAGCAACTTGTTCCACTGATTATTTGTTCTAACTGTCAGGAAATGTCTCCTTAGTTGCTTCTCTCCTTGATAAGTTTCCATCCATTGCTTCTTGTTCTACACTCAGGGGCTCTGGAGACTAGCTTCACTTCTTTGTGGCATCTCCTGAGATATTGGAACACTGCTATCATGTCTCCCCTAGTCCTTCTTTACATCAAGCTAGACATATTCAATTCCTCAATCGTTCTTCATATGTTTTATCTCCACTCCCCTAATCCTCTTTGTTGCTCTCCTCTTCATTCTTTCTAGAGTCTCCACATCTTTTTTTACATCGTGGCGACCAAAACTGAATGCAGTATTCCAAGTGTGGTCTTACCAAGGCCTTATAAGGTGGTATTAACCCTTCACGTGATCTTGATTCTATCCCTCTGTTTATGCAGCCTAGAACTGTGTTGGCTTTTTTGGCAGCTGCAGGGCACCGCTGGTCTAGTTTGACTTCAGCAGATTACGGGCAAGCATTGAAACACAAAGTTAAGCATCTTTCAAACACAACTCAGTAAATGCATCTGTAAAACAAAAGACTGAGAAACTTGGTTTGTATCAAAGTATCAAACCCTAGCGCTTCTGCTGAATAGAAAGATGATGGCTCAGTTGTCGTCGTTTTTCATACAATAATGTCCGAATAATGACAGATTGACAGATTTTGAAGGGATCTTGGAGGTCTTCTAGTCGAGTTCCCTGTTCGAGCAGCAGTTCCTATACCATTCCAGACAGTGTATTGCGGGTTCTCAGGGGTTTGGGTGATCCTACCTAAGGATCTGTCCAGTTCAGCGAACCCCCAAATGCCACCGCTGGCTGGCCATACCCACATCTCCCCTCCCAGGAGTCTCCATGTGGCCCGTTCATCATGCCAGGTAAATGTAAGGCCAGCATGGAGGCTCGGGGAAGGTGGGAAATGGGCCTACCGGAGGTTCCGGAGCCTTGAGGAGGCAGTTTTCATTCTCCCGGAGGATCGAGGAAAACCTCTGGAGCCTGAGGAGGGTGAAAAATGGGGGTACTGGAAGTTCAGGAATTCCAGAAATGGGCCTGTTTCCAGCCCCGGAAGGGCCTCCGGAAGCAGTTTTCACCCTCCAGGAGGATCGAGGAAAGCCTCTGAAACCTGAGAAGGGTGAAAACAGGCCTATTGGAAGTTCCAGGAGTCTAAAAATGGGCCTGTTTCTGGCCTCAGGAAGACCTTCGGAGTCCGGGAGAAGCAGTTTTCGCCCTCCCAGAGGCTCAAGGAAAGCCTCCGGAACCTGGGGACGGCGAAAAACAACCCCACACCTCCTGGTGCAGGAGGTCAATTAGGCCACACCCACCATGGCCATATCCACCCAGCAATGGAGCAGCGAACACATCATTGTAATTTTTGAGGCCCACCCCTGTCTAGGCTGCTTCTCTCCTTGATTGATTGTCTGAATATATCTTTTGAAAAGCTCTTCCTTTGGAACACCAATACCTCTCTGAGTGGCCATTGATGAAGTGATTGATGCTTAGGGAGGATCCGTGCTAGAAGCCAGAGGGACCGCAGCAGGCCACATGCTAGCAGGAATCTTCCTCTTTCCAAAATAAATCATAATTATTAACTCCTTTTCTGTATTGTAAAAGGGTCCCTTGTGTGCCTTCCAAGATATTTTCTTTTCTCCGAGGACTCTCTGGAATGATGATGTGATCCCTTGTTCATCTCACGAATTACGCCTAATGCTTCTTTGCCCCGGAATTATCCAGAGAAAATTTCTGCTGGTGTTTTAAATTGTACGTTTGGAGAACAATAGTGTGGGCTGAAAAATCTGTCTCCGAAGCGAGTATATAAAGGGCACAGATCTGTTTTATTCAACAGATAACTCGCCTTCTTTTAAACTGGAGTTGGTGATTGTTGTTCCACCCTCAACATGCATTTCATTTAAAAATATTGGAACTTCTGGTTATTATACAGGTTTGCCCTCTTTTTTTTGTCTGATGGTGGCAGGATATTTGCACGGACAGTCCTTGATTTATAGCCACAATTGAACCCAATATTCCTGTCGCTGGGGGAGATATTTGTTAAGTGAGTTTTGTCCCATTTTACAACCTTCTTTACTCGTTTGGGGGGTTTGGAGGGGGAAACCACAGTCAGGTAGAGCATTCCAGGCACTGACCACTCTGTTGCTGAAGTTGTATTTTCTGCAATGAGTTTGGAACGGTTTACCTTAAGTTTGTATCTCTTGTGTGTTCCTGTATTGTTGTGGATGAAGCTGAAGTAGTTATTGACAGGTAGGAGATTGTAGCAGATAATTTTATGTACTTCGCTGAGATCAGACCGTAGTTCTAAGTTGTCTAAGCCCAAAATTTCAAGTCTGGTGCATAAAGGATTCTGTTGCGAGCAGAGGAGTGGAGGACTCACCAGGAGCCTGTGAGTTCTAGTACTGCTTTAGCTATGAAAGCCCCTGGGTGATTTTGGGCCAGCCAGTCCCTCTTTTTTCCTCATTTTGTGTTGTTGTGAGGAAAATAGGAGGAGGAAG
>NW_022473907.1:0-48453 GCF_009769535.1 Thamnophis elegans | reverse complement strand
TCCCTTCCTTTCCCATCATTTCCTTCCTTCCCTTTCCTTTCCCTTTCCTTCCCTCCGTTCCCTTCCTTTCTCTTCCTTCCTTTCCTTTCCTTTCTTCTTTCTCCTTTCCTTTCTTCCTCTCTCTCCTTTCCCTTCCTTCCTCTTCTCACCTCTCCTCCCTTCTTTCCTTCCCCTCCCTCTTCCCTCCTTCCTCTCCTTCCCTTCTTCTCCTCCCTTCCCTTCCTCTTTGTCCTCTTCTTCTAAAAAACAGAACACCTAAACATTTTTTTATCAGCTTCCAACTGCATTATGGCATCGTGTCAAAATATTAGTTTAAACATTTCAGTCAGCCTTATGAGTGTAACAAGAATCCTGTCAAAAAGTATTTTCAATACATTTTCAATACACACCAAATCCATTGCATCAAGGCTGGGAATTGATCCGGAAGGGAAGAAGGAGGGAGGGAGGGAGGGAGGGAGGAAGAAGGAAGGAAGGAAGGAAGGAAGGAAGGAAGATTATTTAATGATGGTTGTGGCATGTAACTTCTAAGTGCAAATCTCCTGTGTAAGACACTCACAATACTTAAAAACGTGAGAAATTGCTGTCAGAATTGATTTATTTTTAAAAGGTAACATTTCCCTGTCCAGTCATGTCCGACTCTAGGACATGGTCTCATCTCTGTTGCTTGGCTGAGGGAGCCAGCATTATCTGAAAATGTTTTCCATGCTCATGTGGCCAGAATGGCTATATGCCAAGGCACACAGAAGTGTTGGTACCTATTTATCTACTTGCCTTTGTATGCTTTTGAATGGCTAGGCGGGCAGGAGCTGGGACAGAAACGGGAGCTCACCCTGTTCCGAGTGCTTGGGTCTCAAACCCAAGCTGTCACCTTTCCTGTTGATAAGCTCAGCATCTTCAACCCCTGAATGATCAGGGTCAGTGATGTATATGTGTTTTCAATGACCAATAAAAAACTAAAGATCCCTTCAAAAATGCCTGACTATTGGTAACTTCATAGATACATCTACCTAGACTTCTTACTTAATATCAAAGTAGATTACTACTGCCTTCCTAGGCTAGTATTTTCACCTTTCCAATATTGCCTACATCCCATAATTCTCTGTAAGGGGGGAGAGGTCTCATCCAACTACTGTCCAGAGTTTGCTTTGCTTAGTTTCTGAGTTCAGACATGCTGAGTTCAGTAAGTGCCGCATCAGCCAATAGGACCCTGAAGTTTTCAATAGGACAACCCAGTTTAACAAGGTTTAGTTGAACATCTTTGGGGGGGGGAAGATGCATATGGACATTACTAACAACGAATCTACTTGAGTAATGATTGATAAGGCAGGTTGTACACTTATATCAGAGATACATTTATGGGAAATACATTGAGTTGTTATTAATTGCGAAGTTGTGCCCGACCCATCGCGACCCATGCAATATTCCTCCAGACCTTCCTGTCCATTACCATCCTCTGGAGTCCATTTAAGCTCACACCAACTGCTTCGATGACTCTATCCATCCACCTCATTCTCTGTCATCCCCTTCTTCTTTTGCCCCCAATCTTATCCAGCATGAGGCTCTTCTCCAGTGAGTCCTTCCTTCTCATGGTGGCCAAACTATTTGAGTTTCATCTTCAGGATCTGGCCTTCTAAAGAGCAGTCAGGGTTGATCTCCTCTAGGACTGACCGGTTGGATGGCCTTGCAGTCCAAGGGACTCGCAGGAGTCTTCTCCAGCACCAGAGCCCAAAGGCCTCAATTCTTTGGCGCTTAGCCTTCCTTATGTCCAACTTTCACAGCCATCCATTGCAACTGGGAAAACCGTAGCCTTGACTAGACACGCTTTTGTTGGCAGGGTGATGTTTCTGCTTTTCAGTATGCTGTCTAGATTTGCCATAGCTTTCCTCCCCAGGAGCAAGTGTCTTTACATTGTAGAGATATACAAAGCCTTATACCTTGCTAGCTCTTGGACAAGAGTCTTAAAGGAGCTGTGGTGACACAGTGCTTAGAATGTAGTATTGCAGGCTGACTCTGCTCACTGCCAGGAGTTCAACTCTCACTGGCTCAAGGTTGACTCAGAGATTCTCCATACATGTTCAATCTGAACCCCTTTCTGGATCTGCAGACTTCAATACTTAAAATTCCCCAGATGGTTCATCTTTAAGGAGATCTCCCTTAGTTGAAATCCCTACATCTGCACTGTTGCAAAAACATAGTAAGACACAAGAGTAGATCTCCTTCAAGGATCAAGTGTTTCATAATGGGACTCAATTGGAGCCCTTGCATTCCATGATAAAGCTGGAAATTCTAGCAGGGTCTGTGGTTCATGAGATCTTGAGTCTGGAATTAAGATCTTGACTTAGTTGAGCCCTGGTGGCGAAGTGACTAGAATCTAGTATTGCAGGCAACTCTGCCTACAGCCTGGAGTTCAATCCTAACTGGCTCAAGGTTGACTCAGCTTTCCATCCTTCTGAGGTGGGTAAAATGAGGACCCAGATTGTTGGGGGCAATAGGCCAGCTCTGTAAACCGCTTAGGCAGTGTTGTAAAGCACTATGAAGTGGTATATAAGTCTAAGTGTTGTTGCTATTGTTAAAGTATGTACACTGATGCTTGTGTGCTTCATTTTAGCAAATTGAGGGCCAAGAGCAGGCAGAATAATAGATAAAGAAGGACAAAAAAGAGGAAACCCGTAACTTTCCATCTATGTGCAGCTGCCCCTTATGGTTAGTGAATCATGACATTCTGAAGATCTATTCTTGGATTCGCACCTCCTACAGTTGTGATCTATACAATGAGAAGGAACATATGCCTCTGTGGAGCAAAATGCCATAAGTTTAGCAGAATATCCACAATACAACCATCCCATATTACCCTTTGATGGAACTGGGTTTTGGTGACCCTACTGACTTTGAAATTTCAGTCATTTCCTAAGGCAGTCATTTGAACTGTCTCACGTGTCCCACAGTCAGAATAACAGAACAACAGAGTTGGAAATGGATCTTGGAGGTCTTCCAATCCAACCCCTGGTCCAGAGAGGAAACCTCTATCCCATTTCAGACCAATGGTTGTCCAATCTCTTCTTAAAACCCCAGTGTTGGAGGCAAGCTGTTCCACTGATAAATAGCAATTGTAATTAATGGCTATGAGCCACGGTGGTGCAGTGGTTAGAGTGCAGTACTGCAGGCTACTTCTGCTGACTGCCGGCTGACTGCAATTTGGCAGTTCAAATCTCACCAGGACAAGGTTGACACCTGACCCGTCAAAACCGCGGTCCACAAAAGCGCGCTCGACGAAAGCGCGCATTTGACGTCATCACAGCACGACAAAAAAATTAAAAATTGAAATAAAATTAAATTAAAGCAAGCCGATTCACATAAAGGTCCTTACCTTTATGTTAGGGTTAGGTTTAGGGTTAGGGTTAGGGTTAGGTTAAGGGTTAGGGTTAGGGTTAGGTTTAGGTTTAGGGTTAGGGTTAGGTTAAGGTTAGGGTTAGGTTTAGGGTTAGGTTTAGGGTTAGTTTGGGGGGGTTAGGGTAAGCTTTTCGCTTTATTTTACATTTATCGGTCACAGCGCGATGTTTTTGTCGCGCTGTGATGACGTCAAATGCGCACTTTCGTCGAGCGCGCTTTTGTCTACCGTGGTTTTGTGGTGGAACCTTGACACAGCTTTCCATCCTTCCGAGGGGGTAAAATGAGGAGCCTGATTGTTGGGGGCAAGAGGCTGACTCTGTAAAACTGCTTAGAGAGGGCTGTGAAGCACTGTAAAGCGCTATATAAGTCTAAGTGCTATTGCTGTTCGTTGACAGGAAATTTCTCCTTAATTCTAGGTTGCTTCTCTCCTTGATTAGTTTCTACTCATTGCTTCTTGTTCTGCCTTCGGTGCTTTAGAGAATAGGTCTACCCCTTCTTCTTTGTAACAGCCGCTTAGATATTGGAACAATGCTACCTAAGCCACCTTTCCTGAAACTAGGATTTCCTAGTTATGTTAGGACTACAATCCCTGGAAAGTCTGATCTTCATGACATGAGCCATCTGGAAATTGTAATCCACCCACATCCTGAAAGCTTCCAGTGGAAAAATGCCAATTGGCAAAGGCCGGTTTAAGTCCTCGTTTTGTTCACGCTATTAAAAACACTGCTCCATTTGACTCTCTGTTCACCACCATCCTAAGGATAATAACACAATGGCTGTTTTTCAGAATTGGGATCCTTAACGTGAAAATAGAAAAGCCGCTTTCTATAGTGGCCCTTCTCTAAGTCATATTTTGGAAGCTTTATTGGGGAGACAGGTTAATTCTTTTCAAGGATAATAACTCTATCCAAAGGTTAATAAATCAATGTGCTAACAAAATTTAATGGTGAGGTTTCAGAGAACTCTAGGGAACCACACGAAAGAGAAGGCCGGCCCGTGATCTAGGCGGCGTGTCTTAAGCAGCAAACTTACTGCAGTTCTGGTTGCAAATTGGCTTAGAATTTAGCGTTTCTGGCAGTAGCTAAGAAAAAAAAAATGAAATCCCCACTGTTGCTTGTCAACAGACAGTCCTAGACAGAACATGCTCAAATTCCCGTCTCGGGGGGCTACAAAAAGTTTCAGATTTTCCTTTTGGAATGGTATTTCGGGGAGGGGTGGGGGGCTTTTTAAGAACAATATGCAGTGGGTGGAAGAACCAGCCTTGATAACTTGGTCTTGATGGGTTTTAAAGCAGTGCTAGTTAGCTCTATTAATTTTTTTTAAACTTTGGGGCAAAATCTGAGCCTAATGTTGCAGCCCTGGGGAGAAGGGCAAGAGTGGGATTCAGCCGATTCGGACAGGTTCAAGCGAATCAGTAGTTCCGACGATCAGCTGGGAACGAACTGGCTCACTCGGCAATCAATCTGGCCTGCCCACCTGCTCCTGCGTTTTACTTACCTTTACCCTCTCAGTGTCAGGGTTCAAATGGCATCCAAAAGTACATCAGAGTCCGAGGCAAAGCATTGCTCAAAGTTCCAATTTATTAAGAGACCATGTTGGCACATCTGGGAAAACCTGAATCTGAAAACTTCCCAGTTTCCCCACCTAGTTGAAAGTTCAAGATCTTGCCCTCACACCCACAAGTCCATCACATGGTCCAATCTTCCACTGCCATGCTGGCAGTTCCACCCATCCAGTTCCGGTCAGGTGCAGAGGTGCAGAGACAAAGGATGACCTTGGCTTTCCAGAAAGAATTTTGTTATGGCTACATAGCATCTAACTCCACAATCCCCCCTCCCATTTTCCACAATAGAAAATGCATAGCAGAATAAGAGAAAGTGGCAGGCCAAAGATCCAATAGAAAAAAATGGCTGCAGGCCTGACACTCAGCTGACTTGCGTGGCAGAGCAGATTGCTGTGCCTCAGCTGTGTTACTCCCCAGAAGTAAAGTGGAAGGCAAGTTTTGTTAAAACTGCTGATGTGCACTGAGGGTGTGTTAGGCATGGGCGTGCAAGCCTGTGCCAAGCACACAATCACTGAACCGGTTGTTAAAACGGCAGGATCCCACCACTGGAGGAGGGGATTCAAATTAAGATTACACATAGTTCTCAGTTGACAACTGCATTTAGGTATTTTGCTCATACGTTGTGGCAGTCCTACGTCAAAGCACCCACAGGAACCCCTTCGATCAATAACGACAATCACAGCACTCTCATTTATGGCCATTAAGCGATGCATGGGCTGTTAAGCAGAGTGTGAAGGATCTCAGGGTCTGGGAGAGTTTGGGAGGCCTATACAGGCCATGCACCAGATGGGGCTATGCTATAATGCACAGAAAAGACACAGCCACCCCAGCTTAGTCCAGGAGAAGCACCAGGCCTGGGCCTGAAGTATAGTACAGGCCTGGGCCCTTCAGGAGTGTCAGTCAGCTGCCTGTCAGAGTTCCAAGTAATACACCCATAGCAAACAGAACTCCGAGGCAGGTAAGTTCCTCGAAGAATAGTTTTTTGACGTCATATTGGGGGTGAAAAATGACTCTGAATGTTCCCATGGTTTTCCACCTAATTAAAAGTAAAGTTTTTCCCCTTTCCCAAACAACCAGTCATATGGTCCAATCAAGGTGCGATCCAGTTGCCTGTAACTTTACTCCTCCTTTCTCTGACCATCTGTGGAAATGTCCTTGGTTCCCAGGAGAAAGTATTTTGTTTTGGCTACAAAACCCCATCCCCTCCTAGCCCCAGCTCCAGGATTAATACAAAGCCTCCAAATGGCCTCTGCCAGGTCAGCTTCAGGGTTGACGCTGCCACCACTCCAGACCTTCATGTCAATTCTAGAGCTGCGGCTCATAAATATCACCTCATGTTCAGAGGTGGTATTCAGTTCACCCGAACCGGTAGTGGAAATTGTGTGCTAGAAGCAATGCACGAGGCAAGAAAGATAATGAAAGGAAACCTCAAAAAGTCTTAATTCCATGAGCATACAAAAAATAATGTTCAATAACCCAAGCCAAAAGTGGTATAGGGAAGAATTAACACACTTAAGCTAACACTAAAACAAGCTTCTGATGAACTGATAGACCTTCAGTAAAGATAAAGGTTCCCCGTACATATGTGCTAGTTGTTCCCGACTCTAGGGGGCGGTGCTCATCTCCATTTCAAAGCCAAAGAGCCAGCACTATCCAAAGATGTCTCCGTGGTCAAGTGGCCGGTATGACTAAATGCTGAAGGTACCTTCCACCAAAGGAGGTTCCTATTTTTTATACTTGCATTTTTACATGCTTTTGAACTGCTAGGTTGGCAGAACTGGAACAAGTAACAAGACTTCACTCCATTACAGGGCTAGGGATTTGAACCGCTGAACTGCCAATTTTCTGATCGACAAGTTCAGCATCTTAGCCACTGAGCCACTGCATCACGTGGTTCACAACAGGCCAGGGTTGGGTTCCTGCCAGTTCTAACTCTTCTATAGAAGAGATTTCACAAATCTACAGTGCCATTTAGAACTGGTTCCAGCTCCCTCCCCCCGCTTGTCTGCACATCATCAAGATGAAGAGCGAGAGGAATTCTGGGAGTTGAAGTCCACAAGTCTTAAAGCTGTCAAGTTTGAACACCCCTGGGGTTTTTTCACTAAAGGGTTAGGGATGCAAGGGTCTTGTAACTTGACAGCTTTAAGACTTGCGTGCTTCAAATGCCAGAGTTTCTGAGCCAACATTTTGGTTGCTAAGCAAGAGTTGTTAAGTGAGTTTCACCACATTTTACAAGTTGGCCATGCCCCCCAGTCACAGGGCTGGCAAGCCACTGCCACCCCGTCACATGGCTGGCAAGCCACTCCCACAAAGCAGGCCAGACCTACAGAAGAGGTTCTAAAAAAAATTGAAACCCACCACTGTGACAGACCATTAGAATAACACAAACACACCTGACACACCTTTCCTCAACCATACACCTCCTTGCAAACAACCTTTTTCCTATAAATCTGGGCCCCTGGGGACAATGTTTTATAGACCATCTTTTCATGAGTTTACTGTGCTGTGCTTTTCAAAGTTAAAAGGAACTTCCACTTCAAGGAGTCATTCCCAGCTCAGGGACCAAGTCTCTTTGATCTTGCGTCATGTGAATCTGCCATGTGTGCTTTCCTTCAAGCATTTTTTCTCATGGTGTGGAGAAACCAATGTGATTTATTCAAGGTACGGATCTTCTTTCTTGGAATCCATTCATGTGGGCTCCAGAAGCTCGGTGGGACTTTGATGGAGCACCCAAACTTTTTCCATGTCACATGGGACTTCCAAAGGCTCTAGAAGGCCAGCACTATTTGGAAGTCTTCTAAGGCTCAGAAGAAACTTTTTGGAGGACTTTCAAAAGTCTTCCAAAGTTACTCCAGCCTTCTGGAGCCTTTGAAAAGCTTCAGGGTGACTTGGAAAAACTTCAGGGGCTCCGTGCAAATTCTCATGGAGCTTCTGAAAGCCTCCCGAATTGTACCAGGTTTTCAAATTAGGGCGGAATTATTAGGCTGAATATTGAATTAGGTTAATCTGATTCTAACATCCATTCCATCTGATGAATATAGTCCATAGGCGCAATCCCCATTAAAGCACCGAACATATGCAGAAGCATCCAATTCAGTTTGTCACATCATTGGTGATTCAGTTCAAAGATCCCATTTTAAAAGGGTGATTTGCTCAAAATGTCTTTGAATTAAAACTTCGCACTGAAGCTTTGCACAATTCCGCATTACTCCATCAGGCAATTAGCCTATTTCTAGGGCGGGGGGGGGGAGGGTTTTTCTCTTGACAGAATTTGCAATTTTCTGATTGTTACATTTAACTATTAACAACAACTCCATTTTACATTCGCAGCACAGAAATTCATCTGAATATTATACCAAGAAGACAGCATAACTATAAAAGAATAAGGTTAGCATATTATTTTATATTTGGCAAGCTGCTATATTCATCTATATTTATTTGTTTGATCTTTATGCTGTCTTTATTGAGGAAATTCAAGGTGGCAAATGTACAGAATACCTTTCCTCCTGTTATTTCCCTCATAATAATCCTATGAAGTGCATTGGGCTGAGAGACAGCCCAAAATCACCCAGTTGGTTTTTATGCCTAATGTAGGACTAGAACTCACATTCTCCTGGTGATTGGTGCAAAGGTACCCACCTGACTTTCATGTCTAAAATGAGACTAGTATTCACAGTTTCCTGGTGATTGGCCCAAAGTCCCCAGCTGGCTTTCATGACTAAGGCAGAACTAGAAGTCACAGTCTCCTGGTGATTGGTCCAAAGACATCCAGCTAGCTTTCACGCCTAAAATGGAACTATAACTCAGTCTCCTGGTTTTTAGCCTGCCACCTTCATCAGTATACCAAACTGACTCTAATAGTATATTTAAAATAATATGTAAAGGTGGTTTATATCTCAAAAGATAGGTTAACTGTGTCCACAATCTGGAGTTGCAGCCTGATAGGGCTCAAGGTTGACTCTTCTTTCATCCCTTCCGAGGTCGGGTAAAAATGAGGACCAGATTGTTGGATGCAATGTTTAAATAATGCTGACTTTGTGAATTCTCCGAAGAGTGCTATAAAGCACTATGGATCAGTATATAAACCTAAATATTATGCTATTGTTATAGCTATAGCTGGGGATGTGGTGGCTCAGGTTCTAAGACACTGAACTTGTCGATCAGAAGGTTGGCAGTTCAGTGGTTCGAATCCTTAGCGCCATGTAATGGAGTGAGCTCCCGTTACTTGTCCCAAGCTTCTGCCAGCCTAGCAGTTCGAAACCATGTAAAAATACAAGTAGAAAAATAGGGACCAGCTTTGGTGGGAAGGTAACAGTGCATTTTGTCATGCTAGCCATATGACCATGTGTCTTCAGACAGTGCTGGCTCTTCAGACAATGCTGGCTCTTCGGCTTTGAAACAGACGATGAGCACCACCCCCTAGTGTTGGGAGGACCCAACTAGCACATGACTAGCACATCTGTGTGAGGGGAACCTTTTCCTTATAGCTATAGCTATTGCTACATTCTGACTCTTCAAGGCAATATTTCCACAGCATTTGGGGGAAATGATTAAAAAAAATTAAAGCAGCTTTGCTCACCCATGCAATCAAAACCTTGCCTTTTGTGCCTACAACATCCAATATTTGATCATCCTGCAACAATTATAATTCAGAATTTTTGACTTCCACTGTTGCCTCTAGGGTACATAGTTCTACATGTCTCTATTTGTTTTACATTTGTATTTTTTAAGACCACAGATATAGACAGTGTAAATGTTTTACCATGATTGTTCAGTGAATACTATTCCAGTCTTAGTGGATTTTTTAAACTGTTTAATGATGAATATTTTGGTCTGCAGGCCAACATTTATTCCATTGTCTTTTCTTTTTCAAACGAATAGATTAGAACTAATAAATTGTAATCCAGAAATTAGTTGGAACGTTGTCGGCCCAATCAATCTGTCTCAACAATTGTGAATGTCTCATTTCTTCCCCATGCCTAGAAGTCCAGTAAGATCCCAAGGAGTCATTCCTACACATCATAAAACAACTCAAATGTTATTCTGGTGTAGCCAGGAAACACCAAATGCAAATCACAACGCACGCACATTTTCTTTTGCCAATGTTACTTATGTTATTTTCCACTTCAAGCAGAATTTTAAACATCGAAGTTGAAAACGGATCTAGAAACATTCGCAGCACCCCTCACCGTCGTTCAGTTTTGTGGGCAGTGTTAAATAAGAGGTATCCAAGGAAAACATAATATAATTGTCTGGACAGACTTGGAGCGCTTCCAGGGGGAGGAAATCCTTTTGTTTCAAACCTAGAGTATCAAAGGCACAAGGCTCACAGCCCCCTTAATGTATTTTGCACACCGAAAATCAACTTAGGAAATAGGAAGTGTGCATCTAAGATTTCATGGCTGCAGTTCTCAGAGGCTACAGATGTTTGGAAAGGATGAAGGAAAAGGGCCTCAGGTTTCTTTAGGCAGGAGCAGCGGAGGCCTTATTAGCAGGAATTTACAAAGAGCAAATCAGAGAAACTTAATAGCATAAAAGCAGGATGGGGAAAAAACAATGGTAGATCCTTCAAAATGGATAGGAGAACACTCTGCTGTCAAGGCCAGCTTTTTTCTTGCCCACACAAAGGTCTATGAGAAGAATCACACCTTTGTAGGCTTGTTCAAAGTATCATGTTTCATACTGTTAAGTCATTGGGATTCAAATCTTTTCCTACTGGTTCTACAAGAGCGTGCTTTGTGTGCGAACTCGCGCTTCGCATGCACGCGGCACTCCAAGACCGCCTTCGGTGTGAGCGCTGGTGAGCTGAGCTGTTTTTTAGCCGTGCAAATCAGCTGAGTTAAAAACAAGGGAATACAGGACAGGGAACAAGGGCAGGGCCAACCAGAGGTGATATTTGCCAGTTCTCCGAACTACTAAAAATTTTTTGCTACCGGTTCGCCTGGACCAGTCCGAACCGGCTGAATACCATTTCTGATTATATATCAGAGATGTGATGCGATTTGCTTTGCTCAAGATCAGGGGTCACCAACCTTGGCAACTTTAAAATTTGTGGACTTGAACTCCCAGAATTCCCCAGCCAGTATTGCTGGCTGGCTGAGCAATTCTGGGAATTGAAGTCCATAAGTCTTAAAGTTGCCAAGTTCGGAAACCCCTGGTCGAGATGATTCTCCCTGGTTGGGAACCTTCTCTTGTATTTCTAGTAACCATAAGAGGTTTCGGCGAATGCATTGGGTTTACACGCAGAGTCATTTTATCTGGTCCTCATCGAAGCATTGGAAGATACTTCCATAAAATCTTGTTGACTTTAGGAAATGTCAAAGGAGGTATTCAGGTGTCACGAAGCAGAGCAATACAACAGTTACATTTTCCAAAAAGTTGCATTTTACTAATTGTTTTGAAGCATCAGAGCAACATTGGTGAAGCAACTTCCTAAAATGTGGAGAACCATCCATTGTAGTCACCTACTGATGCCGAAGGTCTTCATTTAAGTCGTTGAGTTATCTTTCCTGTCTTTCTGCTTGGCTTCCTGGAGTGTTGAGACCAGTTGAGAAATTATTACAACTGATGTAGGAGGAGTGAATAAATATTCATTAACCAAATGCCCATGGATAAAAAAATATAATAATTTCTGATATATGTACTTCTTCTCTGGATCCTGTGACCAACCCAATCTCATACCTAATTCATGGTAGATGAGTAAAATTGACTCAAGTAGTGAACATCATTAAGGACCCAGTAGATGTTTTGGGCGGTTAAAGATATTTTACGAAAGTTTTCATCTATTTGTTTTTAGTCTGGCTGCCTAGTCCAGTCCTTAAGCAACACAATGAATTACATAGTTCATGAGACATTATTCACACAGAAGACAATGAAGAACAGGAATTGGCTTCATCCCACATCAGGTGTTTATGCAGCATGTCCTGCCGTAATCTCAGAAGGCCACAAAATTATCTTTCTCTGAATTCATTTGTGTAAAGTAAAGAAGCCAATATGATGGAAATGCACTTTCTGTCAGGCTGGTGTATCAGTGGACGCGGGATAACAAATAGCATCCATGATTAGAAACAAAATGTCACATCCCTTGCTAATATCTGTGCATATCTGGATGTACATCTGTGGCTGTCTAGAGATTCTCTGATGCACCAATGTGTCATTTGGTGTGACTAGTATACAGGATGTGACTAAAAGGTGCCAGAAATAATCTGATGAATTTCTGGAAGCATTAAAATGACCCTGTTTCCCTGAAAATAAGACACACACACGGATAATAAGCCCAAACAGGCTTTTGAGCGCATGCACTAAAATAAGCCCTCCCCTGAAAATAAGCCCTCCCTGAAAAATAGCAACACAGCAGCAGCCATGAGGTGACCACGCTCGCTGCCTCCTGCACCTCAAAAATAATAAGAACTCCCCAAAAATAAAACCAAGGGCTTATTTTTGGGGTCAAAAGAAATAAGACCCTGCCTTATTTTCAGGGAAACACAGTAGCAAATTCAAAACCTGCTATTGGGGGTGTGGGAGCTTTTACAAGCTCTTATTTCCAGTAGGAGAAATACTGTACCATAAAGAAATCTCCAGGAAAACTGGTCTCCTTGCTCTAGATCTCCTAACATTATATTTACTGAGGGAAAAAAAAATGAGATTGATGGGTGATCATTTGTTCGTAGATCATCTCAGTGGCTAAAGCAGTAGGTTCTTTGATTGGTGCACACAATTTAGGGCAAAACGAAACAACTCAGAGTATCTGCCTACCGCTTCACATTACTGTACAGAATTGTGTAGAATTTGCACATATTCTTTGCAAATATTTCAGTGTTCAGTTTTGCCATATCCCATTACAAGCATTTATTTGAGCATAATATCAGGAGTGCTGTTTCAACACAAGCAATATTTTTCCCCTTTTATGACCCCAGCAAGTTCCAGATTCGGGGTAGAATTGAGATGACTGGATGGATGTCCTTCCTGACACCTTCGCAGAGTTCACAGTAGATTTTTTTTTCCTGTGCACCCTGATAAACATCGGCCACTATCTAGAATTGAACTCTCAACCTTCTTAGTGGGAGGCAAGGGTCTTCTCCACTAAGCCACCACATTGCTCACAGGTAATATATCATTGCCTTTTTTGTAGTTCGTTTTCCTGATTTCAATAAAAAAGAATATGTGCAGGTAAGGGTTAAACTGTGGAGACCCTGGTGCTCTCTGAGCCTGGTTGCTCATGGCAGACATTTCACTATTCACCTAGATAACATCATCAGGACACTGATGATGTTACCTAGTTGGGTAATGAAATGTCTGCAAGCAGAGAGCACCAAGGATGCTCCACAATTTTACTCGATTGCATTTGTTGACATTGTTAAAATGTCAACCCCATTCTTCACAACACGGATAAAATTATCTAAATTGCTTTGGAAATTTCTGTTAACCAACATTCATGGGCGCATTGAAAAAAAACATTGCACAAAAGCTTAATTGGTCTAATTACCAACTCAGCAGTGGCATTTTCACAGCACGCTGGGGGTGGTTAGTCTTATCTATGGTTATTCTTCTATGCGTTGCTTATTCAATTATTCTGAAAGCTGATCACTTCAGCATTTAGGTTATGGCTGAGGAGTGAATAGAGCTGAGAAGGGCTTGGATGCAGTGGTTGGATTCAGTCAGTTTGCACTGGTTCAAGCAAATCGGAGAACAATCTGGAGAACGAGCAACCCGCGGAACAGAAGTTGCCTTCAGAAGTTGTGGGAGCTTCATCACTGGAAACTTTCAGAGGAGACTGGACTGCCATCTGTCAGAAAAGGTGTAGGGTCTGCTTGTGCGGGGAGTTGGACTAGATGACCTACAAGGTCCCTTCCAACTCTGTTAATCCGTATCTGTAACTATATAATATTTGCAACTACTGTACATAAACATTCAGGTTGTCTGGAGACACTGAGTAACTCACAATGTTAATATCAAAAGAAATGCAATTATAACCAATCAGTCTGGATATCTACTCATGCTTTCATTATATCTTCATATGCCTGATACAGGTAGTCCTCAACTTAACAACAGCTCATTTAGAGACGGTTCAAAGTTACAACAGCATTGGAAAAAGTGGCTTATGGTTATTTTTCACATGGCCATTGCAGCATCCTCATGGTCAAATGACCAAATTCAGGTGCTTGGCAACTGGTTCATATTATGACCGTTGTGGTGTCCTGACAAACAAAGTCAATGGGAAATCCAGATTCACTTAGCAACCATGTTACTTACTTGACAAATTCAACAATTCACTTAACAACCATGGTGAGAAAAGCCATAACATGGGACAAAATTCGCTTAACCAATGTTTCGCTTAGCAAGACAAATGTTGGTCTCAATTGTGGTCATAACCCGAGGACTACCTGCGAAATAAAATCTCGCATGTATTATTTCAGATTGATAAATGTCACGGTGGACTTGGATGGTAGAAATATGGGTAAAGGGAAACACTGCCTCTCCCAACAACTGGATTCACACAAACACAAGAGAAGTTCGAAAGAAAATATCAAGCAACCCGAGAATAAGATCCTTTTTTTTTCCAGAAGAGTTTTAAGAATGAGAATTTCTAGGGCAGAATTTGGTGTTAACGTGAATAATTATTCTACTTAATGCAACCTAAAACACCACCTCTGTGCACACTGAATATTTAAGGGCTTGTCTCTGAGTAGATTTGCATAGAATTCACACCACCTTCCAATTTTTCCATTTTCGTTTCATGATAAGCATTTTCTGGTTGGTGTTTTTTTCCTGATTAAGTGATTGTTTCAAATTAACAGTGACTTCACAGCAGCTTGCTTCTCTTTTCCTTTCCATCCTCTTCTAAGGTGCAATCCCCAGATTATTTGATAATGTTGCAAAATTATCAGTTTATGCCATACATTTCGTATATTGAAAATGTTTCCATAACAGGCAGCAGATGGGAGGCAAATGAATTCGTTAAAATCAGCACGCTTAGCACCTTTCGCATCCAATTCTGGTCCTAGGAGTCTAATTAAAGATCAGTGAACCAAGTGCTCAAAGATGCAACTAGTTTAATTGACGTAATTGTATGATTAGATGAGTAATAAATCTGTTATTAATAGTCTAAATTAATGTTCAACTTGTATATTAAAAGTCAATGATGAAGTGGAATAGAGTGCTATCTTTGAGGGGGGGAAATGAGCAGGGAAAAAGGTGGAGAAGAACCACATAATTTATAAATCGAGTAATATCAATATTCTTTTCCCCCACCCCACAAAAGAGAGAGGGAGAGAGAAGCAATGCATACTTAGTATAACAAGGTCAAGAATAATTGTTTCAAAATTTGCAAATCCAACAAATGATTGGGACCTTCGACTTTAGGGTGTGTGTGTGTGTGTGTGTGTAAGCAGGAGTGGGTTTGCCCATGGGCACACTGCACGTGCATGTGCAGTGCAATAAAAATTGCTCTGTGCATGCACAGAAGCAAACAAACAAGATGAGAAGAGAACCGGTTCAGGGGCATGGCAGGCCTGGGTCACTGCCAGTTTAGTGACCCAGGCCGCTAAACCACTAACAGTTTGGCCGAACCGGTCCAAACCGGTAGGAACCCACCACTGTCTGTAAGATAGATAGAGGACGGGAGGGAAGGGAGAGAAGGGGAAGAGGGAGAGGGGGTGAAGGAAAGAGAAGGAGCGAGGGAGGGAGAAGGAGGAAGGGGGGAGAGGGAGCGAGAGAGGGAGGCCTCATGGAGAAAGAGCATATTTCCATAGTATAAGTAACTGCCATTTCGATTTTTATAATTTCCCCACCTCCATACATCCTTGGACACCGGTGAACTGCTCCTAATAGAAATCAGTGTCCCAAATGTACAATTGAACTTTTTCCTCTTATTATTTTTTTATTTTCATTTATTTTCATTTGGTTTATTGTTTTATTGTTTGTTTTGTTGTTTTGTTGTTTTGTTGTTTGTTGTTTTGTTGTTTGTTGTTTTGCTGTTTTGCTGTTTTGCTGTTTTGCTGTTTTGTTTCATTGTTTCATTGTTTCATTGTTTCATTTTATCGTTTTATCGTTTTATTATTTATCGTTTTATCATTTTATCGTTTTATCATTTTATCGTTTTATCATTTCATCGTTTCATCGTTTCATCGTTTCATCGTTTTATTTTATTGTTTTGTTTTATTATTTTGTTTTATTATTTTGTTTTATTTTATTTTTTATTATTTTATTATTTTATTTTATTTTGTTTTTTATTATTTTATTGTTTTATTTTATTTTATTTTATTTTTATTATTTTATTAATTTATTATTTTACTTTACTTTATTTTACTTTATTTTACTTTATTTTACTTTATTTTACTTTATTTTACTTTATTTACTATTTTTTGGTCTCTTCTTGTTTTCTTGTGAATGATCAGAAGTGTGTGTTTGGGGGGGGATTTTGGCAATCTGGAAAGTGGCATACTTCCTCAGTTTTTTTCCAGAAAAACATACAACCCCCCCCCCGCATATTTTCAGACTTTCCGGATGTTTCCGGACTTCCAGGAGATCCATTTTTTGCCCTCCCATAGCCTCTGCATGGGCCTTGCCCTTACTTGGCATCCAAAATGGGCCGTGTAGAGACTCCTGGGAGGGGCTGGGTGGGGTGGGCGGGGCCAGCCAGTCCTTGCAACTACCGGTTCAGCAAACTACATGTAAAATTAGCATCTGTATTGCCCAAATCTGTCCAAACCGGCTGAATCTCACCCCTACCCCCACTCTTCAGAAGAGTCATGAAGACCTGGCTGGTCTTCAGAGAGAGGGAATGAGACCCGTCACTTCATGATGCTTATTGCCTTCATCACTTCCTTCCTTCCACAGATCCCCGCTCATTTGTCCATGTTGTGCAATATGGGAAACCCTAGATAGGCTTCATATCTTTCTCTGAATGGCAGAAAGAAGGTCAATCGCTTTAACAAACTGCATATCCTGTGTCCCCCCCCCTCTGGAAAAGCTATCCGCAAGCCTTAACAGCAAGTCACATCTGAGAGTCTCACGGCGGTAACCTTTTGAGTTCCCCCAAAGAGAAACTGACAGCCCTAATTCACACAGGCTCTTCACCAACCACCTTCCGCGCACAACTAAAAATAATGTTAAAACAGCTTGAAGTGCATCAGACTGAAAACGTTTGCACCTGGATGGCTGAGAATTATTCCACCCACGTTAAATGCCACAGAATCGTTTCCCCAGGAAAGATAAAGCAGGCGTTGTAACACTACTAAAGGCAACAGTTTCATCGAGACAACTTTTTAAGGATAGGCGTCCATTTTCATTAATATTCGGATCCGGCCAGGTTCCGATCTACCATGAAGCAGGAAGAGGCAAATGCCTCAGATGACAGATTTAGGGGAGTGGGAGATTAAGACGGGGGGGGGGGGGTTGTTGAAGGTGTCAACAGCCACTTCTCTCCATTCATCCTTTTGCCATTCTTGGCAGTCGTATTTCTTGGAGAAGAATGTAAAATCTGTCACGTGACCCATCTTATAACTCTCTTCTCAGCTTTGCTGAGGTAGCAATCCAGTTGTGTTCTACCTCTAAACATGGAATTTTTGTTTTTATTTTTTATTTTTCACAAATCTCTCCAGCTAATGAACCCAGCAGATATTTTGTACCCATTAAGAAAGATTGAGCCAGCCTATTCAGAAAGAAAAAGACCTTCATCTCCAGCGATGGGATTAAAACGTACAATCTTGTCCGCCCAAATTCTAAGAACAGGACATTTATAACCATTTAGGACATAATAAGATTAGCCCACTACCATTTAGCACAAGGCATAGAGCTCACTGCATTGCACAATTTTTTTTTTTTTTAAAATATATTTTATTCATTTTTCACATTCCATTTGCAATCACTTATATACAGGGTATTTACTATAAGAAAAGAAAAAAAAAGAAAAAGGGAATAAAACGAACAAATAAAAAGGAAACACAACTCATCATTCACAACCCCACCTGACACTTCCATCCTCCATACACCCCATCTACCCCCTCCAACTTTCCTTTCTCCCTCTAACACTCCCCTCCTACTTCCCTTTCCCCTCAAACCTTCCTTCTCCCCTTACTCCCAACACGCCCTCCTTACATTCCCCTTACTCCTTCCTTACTCCTCCCTCTTCTTTCCCTCTACCTCCCTCCTTGGTGTATGCCTTTATTCGAGTGTTGTTTGATCTGATAAAATGAACCAAGGAAAAAAAATAAAAAAAAATAAAAGAAAAAAAGAACCGCCGTATATAATACATTCTTGTTCTTATTAAGACTATGTTAACACCCCCCCACCCCACCCCCCACAAATCCCCATCCCTAATCCTCCCGACTTCCCAGGGCCCACACCTGGCACTACCTTCTGTCTAAAATAGCTTGTATACATATGGATTAAAAAAATAAAAGTAATATATCAAAAGAAAGAAAAACAGAAAAAAAAGAAGAGAGAAAAGAAAAGAGAAAAAAAAGAGAAAAAAAAAGAAAAAGAAACCACTCTTTGTGTTGATCTCAGCCCCCCATCTTTATCTATGCTTAAATAGTATAAATCATTCTATCTATATTTTATTCTCGTCTCTTACTTCTTTGCTATTTACCCCAACCTTCTGTAGATTCTCCCGTTCCTCTTCCTAAACCTCGTGATCCCTTCCGATAAAATTTAAGCAACGTGGTTCATGCCATATATTCAAATATAACTTTACAGACGAGTAATCAAACTTTCCCTTCTAGTAAAATTTAAACAGCGTAAATGATCTTTCTTAACCCCCTTTTCAAACAGTAGTTCAAAATAATCTAGCCAAGCTTCCCCTTCTTAGTAAAATTAAGCAGCGTAGATCAAATATTACTTTACACAGGAATCAATTTCTATCTTAAGATAATTCCAACCGACTTCCTCTTCTAATAGGATTTAAATAACGTAGTTCATTCCACATGCATTTTACCCTCATCCCTTACTTGTCTGATATTTACCACTATCAAATTTATACTAGCATTTGTTTAAAATGTAACTCAGAGCGATTTCAACCAACTTTCCCTTCAAATAAAAGTTAAATAGCATGGATCATTCCACATATTCAAATAATACTTTCAGCAAGAGTCAGTTAACCTTCTATTTTAAAGTAGTCCCTTCTAACAAAGTTTAAACAACATAAATCATTCCGCATTCTTTTTACACTTATCTTAAGATAATCCCAACCAGCTTTCTGTTCTAATAAGCTTTAAACAACGTAAATTTTACCCTCATCCCTTGCTTGTCTGATGTTTACCACTATCAAATTTATGCTAACGTTAATTTAAAATCTAGCTCAAAGTAGTTTCACCCAGCTTTCCCTTCTGATAAAAATTAGTCCGCTTTTTCTACCGGAGAGGGGTCTCAAACCCCCATTCAGTCCTCAACTTTAGCAAGCATTTTGAAATGTCTAAATTCTCGATCTCCATTTTTCTGCTTCTCCGAGGGAGGAGGGGCTACCCCCTCCATCTTGCAGCCACATGGCCGGCCGCTTGCCTTCTCCTTCCGCTTGTCTCTCCTCTCTTCCAAGCGCGTCAGGAAGTCCCGCCTTCAGAGTCCTACAATAGAAATCTTGAGCCTCCGAAACAGAGTTAAGACGAAATCTTTGATTCTCAAATGTAACCGTGATACCGGCAGGGGCCTCCCATCTGTATCGAATCTGTTGACTCCTAAGCTCCTTAGTTAAAAAGGTGTAGTCCCTTCTTGCTTTCAGCATCTGAAAAGGAATATCTTTGAAAACAATCAGGTCCTGGCCGTCAACTCGGAGACTGTTATTATGAAACTTTTGTACAATTGCATTTCTAGATTCTTTTGTAGAGAAATGTATAATTATGTCCCTCGGGAGCTGTCGCTGTTCCTCTATCAATGAGTTCTGGCGATAGATTTTCCGAATCTGCCAATCAAAGTTAAGTCCCGGGCTTCCCAGCGCATGGCTGAAGGCTTCAGCAAAGGTCTGTTTCAAATTCTCTTGCTCCTTTTCACGGAATCCTCTGACTCTTATTGCAAATGCCTTCCTATTAAAATTTATCATCATAAGCTGTTCTTCATTGTCTCTAATTTTTTGTTGTAAGATTTGAATATTGGTAGTCAAATTAAAATTAGCCTTATCCAGACTTTCCAATTTGTTCTCTATTTCAGCAGAGTAATCTGACAGGGCAGACACGGCTTCAAACGTATTCGCCTTCATTGATTAACTTTAGACTTTAAATCATCATATAGTTCCAATACAAATTCCTTAATTTCTTGTTTAAAGGCATTAAACATTTTAAAGAGATATTCCTGTGTTAAAAATTCTCCAGTAGAGGGCATAGGAGACAAAGGCTGTGGTTCCAGTAAAAATTCTTTAAATTCTTTAGACACATTGTAGCAAGACGCTTCTTTGACCTGGGTGCCATAATAAATAAACAAGTAAGCAGCGCTTCGCTCCCCTCTATTTCCAAAGAAGAAGAGTTTATTTTGTTAAGGAGCGGTCTGCAGGAAGATAAAACGGCTAAGTACATCCAGTATCAATCATCCACGGAGAGAAATCGCCATTTTGAAGTCCATTTAGACAAAGAACAAAGAAGTCTCTAAGACAAATGGTGCTGGTATTTAAGATAGTAATAAAAGCATAAATCTCACAGGGGTGGGACCCGCCCGTATCAATTCTAGCTTGAAAAAACTTTGTTTTGTCCTGGGGGGGGGGCTAGCCTGTCTGGGGCTGCCTAAAAAAAAAGGCAGCTGAGAAGAACTGGCTGGAGATAAAAGCTCCGCTCCGGCTGGATCTAATCTCTTTCCACAGCCCAAAAAAAGAAAAAGGCTGTGGCTTACGAATAGACCCTAGCCTACGGAGCTATCCTCCCTGCCCCTTTCTTAGCCAAAAAGGGGTGCTATCTATGATCTTATTTAGATATACAGACCAGATCTCTGAGGAGCTCGGTGGAGCCCTCCTCGGCAACAGGCCACGCCCCCAGGAAGTCCCGCATTGCACAATTTCTTAAAGGCATTTCAGACATTGCACTACCCTTCCTCCCTCTCCACCACCACCACCACCACCACTCAACAGTATTTCAGGGCCTGTATAAAATCCTAGCACTCCCATGGTTAGCTGTTGAGCTGACCCAGAACTGCAGGTTGTTTTTGTGTTTCTGTTCAATAAACTTTCTTTCCAATCAGCCTCCATGTTGTTTCCAGCATCTTTCTCCCAGATGGATGAACTGAATCAGATGGATTTTTCTTCCAAAGGGAGGGAGGGGAGGGGAAGGAACAAGAGGAGAGGAGGGAGGGAGGGAGGGAAAGAAGGGAGGGAGGGGAAGGAACAGAAGGAGGGGACAGGAAAGGACAGGCAGGAGGGAGGGTAGGGAGGGGAAGGAACAGGAGGAGAGGAGGGAGGGAGGGAGGGAAAGAAGGGAGGGAGGGGAAGGAACAGGAGGAGGGGACAGGAAAGGACAGGCAGGAGGGAGGGGAGGGAGGGGAAGGAACAGGAGGAGAGGAGGGAAGGGAAGAGGGAAAGGAGGGAGGGAGGGGAAGGAACAGGAGGAGAGGAGATGAGGGAAGGGAAGAGCGAAAGGAGGGAGGGAGGGAGGGAGGGGAAGGAACAGGAGGAGAGGAGATGAGGGAGGGAAGGAAAGAAGGAAGGAAGGAACAGGAGAACAGGACAGGATAGGAAAGTATAGGAGGGAGGGAGGGGAAGGAGCAGGAGGAGAGGAGGGAAGGGAGGGAGGGAGGAGAGGAGTGGAGGGAAAAGGGGAGAGAGGGAGGGAGGGAAGCAGGGAAGGATGGAGGGTGGAGAAGAGGTAGGGAGGGAAGTAAGTAAGTAAGTTTTGAAGAGATCTCATCCCACGTCTTAATTGCATCTAGCCCAGACTTTCTACCTATTGCAAGCCCATCACTTGCAGAGTCTCTCCGATTGACGCAGGGAGAAAAGAACATGCCAGCCGCGGGATCTACATTCTTTGGGACCCTTTTTATGAAGAATGCCAACATTCTGACTTTGAAATTATATAATTTCAACATTCTGACTTCTTAAAAAGCAGGTTTTTGACACTATCAAAGAGAAGGTGGGTTGAAAAGGAAGGAACAAAGCCACGTGGGCGAGGAGAAGCTTCAAACACATCATTCTCCTGCTATAAAACTGGAGCGTTGACACATGACAGATATGGGGGTGGGATGGGGCTATTATTAGGAGAAGAATGCAAGCATCTTTCAAAGGTAGGGAAGGCTCAAGACGTAGCTATTTATTGACTGTTATTAGTCTTTAATCGTCTTTCCAGCCCAACAGTCTCCGTGAGATGCAAAGCCATTTTAAGTAGCAAGGTTTTCAGAAACGTTATCACATTAAACAAATTCATAAAAGCCTTTTTGACATGTAGGTAAGCATCCTTAACAAAAGAGCAGCCTTAAACTATCAATGGAACACATATAATTTTACAGAAGGGCCGGGGTAGCATTTGCCTCCTTGAGAACCTCCCCAAAGCAGCAGCTTTTAAGCGAATTCCCACAATCGTTTAAGAGGCGAAATGAGGCATCCATTTTTACTCCATTAAAAATAAATAAACCACACACTCTCGCTCCCCAAATCATCCTGCAACCTCTTGTATGAGGTTACTATACATTCAGCCACAAAAGTTTTTACCAGCTATAATATGTACAAAGGAGTTTTCAAAAAGTGAATGTTAGCACTGTGTACCATCAGAAGTTTTAAAAGAAAAAGAGAGACAGAAAATCGAAACTGAATAGCTATGATTTTATCAGCATAATGGAAGAAGAGATGTACCCTTCCTTACAGAATCATGTAGTTTTTGAACAGCATACTCTTTCTCTCTGTCATCTATCAATTTGTCTGTCATAGTAATCCATCCATCCATTCATCATCTGTGTGTCTCTATTTCTTTCTTTCTTTCTTTCTTTCTTTTTCTTTCTTTCTTTCTTTCTTTCTTTCTATCTATCTATCTATCTATCTATCTATCTATCTATCTATCATCTATCTATCTATCTATCTATCTATCTATCTATCTATCTATCTTCTTTGCTAGCCTCTCTCTCTCATTATCTATATATCATCCATCCATCCATCCATCCATCCATCCATCCATCCATCCATCCATCATCTTTCTATCTGTCTCTTTCTTTCTTTCTTTCTTTCTTTCCTTTCTTTCTTTCTTTCTTTCTTTCTAGCAATCTATCTATCTATCTATCTATCCATCCATCCATCCATCCATCCATCCATCCATCCATCCATCCATCTATCTATCTATCTATCTATCTATCTATCTATCTATCTATCATCTACCTACCTACCTACCTACCTACCTACCTACCTACCTATCTTCTTTGTCAGCCTCTTTATTTCTCATTATCTATCCATCCATGTCTGTCTGTCTGTCTATCTATCTATCTATCAATCAATCATCTACCTACCTACCTACCTACCTACCTACCTACCTACCTACCTACCTACCTACCTATCTTCTTTGCCAGCCTCTTTCTCTCTCATTATCTATCCATCCATATCTGTCTGTCTGTCTGTCTGTCTACCTACCTACCTACCTACCTACCTACCTACCTATCTTTGCCTATCTCTCTGTCTCTTTCTGTCTGTCTCTGTCCATCTCTGTCTCTCTTCTATCTATCTATCTATCTATCTATCTATCTATCTATCTATCTATCTATCTATCTATCTATCTATCTATCTATGCCTCTGTGTGTGTCTGTTTGTCTGTCTCTCTCTCTCACTCTCTCATCGTCTGCCTGCCTGCCTACCTGATTGCATTAACCACACAGCCAAGGAGTAAACTCCACCGAATATGAAGAGAGTTATTTCTGAGTTATGCTTGTCGGTTTATGATTAACTGGATGACAGCTCTACTGATGCAAAAACCATGATTAGAAGCTGCTGTTAAATTTTGAAGCAATCATTTTTGTGAGGAGTATTAGTGACCAACTCCTTGAATATAAGCATAGCTAAAAATGCCAACGCAATTTTAGACTTCAGTAGCAGAAATATTATGTCCTAATCATGGAAGGCAGGTAATAAATAATTCCATTGTACTCTGCACTGGTTAGATCACAAATGCACTACTGTGGTCAATGTGGCAATTCCGGGCATCGTGTATTCAAAAGAAAATTGAGATGCTAGAGTGGAATTATGGGTAAGCCATGGACAGTTAAGGAAGAAACAAGCTTCTGGGTTGGGCAAAAAAGATCAGTTTTTAGTTTGGAAAAAAGAGACCTGCATGGAGGGGAAAAAATACTAATCTTCCAATTTCTAAAAGACTACCTTGTGCAAGAAAGTAGGCGTTGTAAGGTTCCAGCAGTTTCCCCGAGCCACTGAAATGACGAAGAGAGTGAGACTTGAGACGAGGCTTGCAAAAAGTATCAGCCCTTATTTATGGCCATAGCAAAAGCTGGATGACAAAACAATATCCAAAGCATACATGTAAGGCATAGCCACACTCAGGGTATTATATACATTTTAGGCAGATAGAAACAAAGTTTATCCAATCAGACACAAAGATTCGTTACCAACATGATGTTTAAAGCGTTCTTTTGATCAGGCTCCTGTCTCTGTCTAACCGTGACCCGTGAAAACCGCACTTGACTAAACCGTGCCCGATTAAACCACATCGCTGACGTCATCAACAGGGCGACAACAGCCAGTGCAGAGAAAGAAGGGCGCTTTAAATAGCGCTTTGAAAGCAAGCCGATTCAACTTAAGGTAAGGGTTAGGTTTAGGGTTAGCTTTGGGGTTAGGTTTAGGGTTAGGTTAAGGGTTAGGGTTAGGGTTAGGGTTAGGGTTAGGGTTAGGTTAAGGGTTAGGGTTAGGGTTAGGGTTAGGGTTAGGGTTAGGGTTAGGGTTAGGGTTAGGGTTAGGGTTAGGGTTAGGGTTAGGGTTAGGGTTAGGGTTAGGGTTAGGGTTAGGGTTAGGGTTAGGGTTAGGGTTAGGGTTAGGTTAAGGGTTAGGATTAGGATTAGGATTAGGTTTAAGGTTAGGTTAAGGGTTAGGTTTAGGGTTAGGTTTAGGGTTAGGTTAAGGGTTAGGTTTAGAGTTAGAGTTAGGTTTAGGATTAGGTTTAGGGGGGTTAGTTTAAGGTTTAGGGGTTAATTTTAGGTTTAGGGTTTACAGCATGCTTCTGTCTCCGCGCTGTTGTCGCCCTGTTGATGACGTCAGCGACGCGGTTTAGTCGGGCGCGGTTTAGTCAAGCACAGTTTTGTGGTGGAACCCTGTCTAACTTATCTATGAAGTATTCCTATAGCCTTGTGTAGCCCCCACCCCCACCCCCTTTGCCAAGTTGTTACTCGGCAGAAAGCTTTAAGAATTTATGAGCCAAGAAAACTCCCACATTTGGTTCCCTTATCTATGGGGCCTGACATTCCAATGTAACAATTCCTTCTATATTTTCAAGAAAGTGCCTAGCTTTGAAGCCAAGAATAGAAGCGAGACACAGCAGCGAGATAACATTTGCAGTAATGCCATCCAGGATTAAGGTTACAATTTGCTATGCTAGAAAACAACTAATTTTTGACAGTATACAATAAGATAAGCAGAAGCCAATATTGATTCATATTAATTCATACACTCCTCCAACGTGTTCTCCAAGAATAGATCAAGAGCAAAGAGGATGAATGAAAAGAAAGGAGATTCAAGCTGCAGAGCAGGAGAAATTTCGTGATTGTACCAGCTGTTGAGCGGAACATCGACTTCTGTAAGCAATGGCCTTATCTCCTGAGGCTTTGAAGTAGGGACTGGAGGGCCTATTTCAGGGATACTTGAATGAATTCTCCGGAGAAAAAGTTAAATTCGACCAATGATGGCTAACCTTTTTGTTGCTGCATGCCGAAAGCTTGCATGTGTGCGCTCGCACAACTAAAGCAATGTGCATGTGACACCCCCACCCGGGCACCCTGCCTCCCTGTGCATGTGTGTACAACTCCCCTGCACTCCCCCTACCACCTGCGCATGCGCACATGACCCCCCACGCCCCATTTTGGGCCTAGTAGGCCTCCCTGCAGCCTCCTGGGAGCAAAAATGGGTCACGGGGAGAGCACTGCAACCCCCATGTCCCGTTTTGGGCCTAGTAGGCCTCCCTGCAGCCTCCTGGGAGCAAAAATGGGCTGTGGAGAGAGCACTGCACCCCCCCCCATGCCCCGTTTTGGGCCTAGTAGGCCTCCCTGCAGCCTCCTGGGAGCAAAAATGGGCCTCGACACTCCCCCACTCCCTCATATGAGCCCTGCCCCCTGCGCATGCACAGCAGAGACTGAAAATCAGCTGGCCAGCGCAGTGGAGCTGAGCTGGGCCGACAGCTCGCATACCTGCAGAGAGGGCTCTGCGTGCCACCTGCGACACGCATGCCATAGGATCGCCATCACGGGACTAGATGATGACATGGGTTCCCCTGAAATCTCTGGGGTGCTTCTTCTTTCCCAGTTCTCATCATAAAAAGTTTTTATTTTCCATTTCCATAGCATATAACTATTACATAGTCACTATCAAGTTATATTATTAAGTACTTACATCAATTCATTAAGAACAGACTGTGGAGGTCTTCTACTCCAACCTTCTCCTCAAGCAGGAGACCCTATACCATCTCAGACAAATGGTTGTCCAATCTCTTCTTAAAAACGTCCTGTGTTGGAGCATTTACAACTTCTGAAGGCAAGTTGTTCCACTGATTAATTGTTCTAACTGTCAGGAAATTTCTTCTTAGTTCTAGGTTGCTTCTCTCCTTGATTAGTTTCCATCCATTGTTTCTTGTCCTGCCTTCAGGTGCTTTGGAGCATATAGGTTGACCTGGAAACCTGGTCGCAGTTCCTATTTTCTATGATATATTTGGCAAGATTGGTGTGATTTTTACTATTCTTAAATTGCCCACCTTCAAGCTTTTAGAAGAAAACTTTCAGCATTCCTTGGCCATTTGGAGCCCTGAAGAATAATGTGACTGTGGGAAAAAGAATAAGGAAGGCCAGTCAAATTCCTGCAGGGAATCCACACCTCCCAAGCGTTAAATAATGGTACAATTTTGCAGTCCTTTGGAGAGTTTTAATTAACACGCTGGGTCATTTTGTAATGAAACGATGACTTTTTATCCACAGCACAGTATTTATAGGAAATGTGTTTGATTATGCATTCTTGACTTCAATATTGTTATCAACAGCTGGGGCTCAAGAGGCCTTAGTTCTAAACAAAATTTCATTCTTGTTTGGTCATGAGTAAAATAGAAATTGGCTTCCATCCCTCCCTCCCCACCCTCTTCATTCAAACTAAAGGCCCCCTTTTTTGTGAGCTGAATGAAAACCCTTAAAGACCTAAAGTACAGGTAGTTCTAGACTTAAGGTAAAGGTTCCCCTCGCACATATGTGCTAGTCGTTCCCGACTCTAGGGGGCGGTGCTCATCTCCGTTTCAAAGCCAAAGAGCCAGCACTGTCTGAAGACGTCTCCGTGGTCATGTGGCTGGCATGACTAAACACCGAAGGTGCATGGAATGCTGTTCCCTTCCCACCAAAGGTGGTTCCTATTTTTCTTCTTGCATTTTAACATGCTTTCGAACTGCTAGGTTGGCAGAAGCTGGGGCAAGTAACGGGAGCTCACTCCGTTACGCGGCGCTGGGGATTCGAACCGCCGAACTGCCGACCTTTCTGATTGACAAGCTCAGCACCTTAGCCACTGAGCCACTGTGTCCCTATGTGTCCTGGACTTACAACAGTTCATTTAGTGACTGAAAGTATAACAGCACTGGAAAAAGCAACATGCGTATGATCATTTTTCACACTTACAACCGTTACAGCATCCCCATGGTACGTGATTTGTATTCAGAAACTTGACAACTGATTCATATTTATGACCATTGCAGTGGCGCTGGGGTCCTGTGATCCACTTTTGCAACCTTCTGACAAGCAGAGTGAATAAGGGAGCCAGTTTCGCTTCATAACCATGCTACTCATTTAACAAATCCCATGGTTCACTTAACAAATGTGTAAGATGGGACAAGCTCACAACAAATTTCTCAGTTAGCAACATAAATTCTGGACTTAATTGTGGTCGTAAGTCGAAGGCCACCTGTACAGTGTAACTGTACACCTTGAATCCAGCACCTCAGAGGCCCCCTCAAAACAAATTGCAGATTGTAGATTTTATCGCCATAAAAGAGAAAAATTATCAAATATAGGGGTGTAGAATAGAATAGAATAACACAGTTGGAAGGGACCTTGAAGGTCTTCTAGTCCAACCCCCTGCTTAGGCAGGAAATCCTACACCACTTCAGACAAATAGTTATCCAACATCTTCTTAAAAACTTCCAGTGTTGGAGCATTCATAACATCTGGAGGCAAGTTGTTCCACTGATTAATTGTTATAACTACCAGGAAATTTCTCCTTAGTTCTTGGCTGCTTCTCTCCTTGATTAGTTTCCCCCCATTGCTTCTTGTCCTACCCTCAGGTACTCTCAGCACACTTAAGTTATTTTTAATTCAGTTGACATTTAAACTGAATGACAATTTCATTTCTGTCCTGACCCTGCCCTTTTTTCAGTGGGGGAATCTAACCTGCGTTCAGTACATTTATCCTCCATTGACAAAAATGGGGAGCACCTATATAAAATTTAACACATAGGGAGATATCAAGGAAATGACTAGATGAGTGTTGTAGAAGGAACTCATTCTCCCCCAAAGAACGGTACATTTTCAGATATCTTCACATTCTATCAAATCATGTTGACTCATCTCAATCATTGCCAGGCAGCCATCTGTCCAATGAAGCATCTCTCAAATATCCTTCTATAAGTCTCCCAGTTGCAAAGTATGGCTGTGAAAGTTGGACCGTAAGAAAGGCTGAGCGCCAAAGAATTGAGGCCTTTGAACTATGATGCTGGAGAAGACTCCTGCGAGTCCCTTGGACTGCAAGGCGATCAAACTGGTCAGTCCTAGAGTTCAAAGGCTTCAATTCTTTGGCGCTCAGCCTTTCTTGTGATCCAACTTTCACAGCCATACATTGCAACTGGGAGACTTATAAAAGGATATTTGAGAGATGCTTCATTGGACAGATGGCTGCCTGGCAATGATTGAGATGAGTCAACATGATCTTGTATGATTTGATAGAATGTGACGATATCTGATACTTTCACAGCCATACATTGCAAGTGGGGAAACCATAGCTTCCAATTTCTGGAATTACAATTCCAAAGTTATGGATTTGATTTTCTTTATAGCAGTAGCAGTTAGACTTATATACCGCTTCATAGGGCTTTCAGCCCTCTCTAAGCGGTTTACAGAGTCAGCATATCGCCCCCACAGTCTGGGTCCTCATTTCACCCACCTCGGAAGGATGGAAGGCTGAGTCAACCTTGAGCCGGTGAGATTAGAACCGCCGAACTGCAGATAACAGTCAGCTGAAGTGGCCTGCAGTACTGCACCCTAACCACTGCACCACCTTGGCTCTTTATCTTTCTCCCTCTCTTATATATAATCCGAGAATACATATTCTGTGGTTTCTCCACTTTTTCAGAAAGCTTTTTTAAATTATTATTATTGCATCCATCAATGTCAGCCGCGTTATGATGGTTGATCATGATCAGGGAATAAATAAAGAACTTGTAGTCTAAAATATCTGGAGGAGCCCAAAATGACTGCCCTTGTCACAAACATTTGGATTTTATCAAAATTAAGCACTACAAACAGATGTCAGTGCAAAAATTAAACATGTGTTCAAGTGTATCCCATATGGAAAATAATTGATCTCGGCAGGGAAAAAAACCCCGACACTTTTTAACTATTCTATTCAATGTGTTAGTAACAATTGTTTTTTTCAAAAAAGAAATATACAGTAAAATTATTACGCATGGTATTTTGTTGTCATTGCTTGTACAATCATTTATTTTATGCTGTCTCCAGACATTTTTTTTCAGACTGGGAAGCTGGAAGTGTGTGTGTGTGTGTGTGTGTGTGTGTGTCTTTTCAAATATTTATCAAATGCAATTGGTTTTCCTGTGGTACCCATCAGCCTTTTTTTCCAGTGGTGGGTTTCAAATTTTTTTAGAACCTCCTCTGTAGGTGTGGCCTGCTTTGTGGGAGTGGCTCGCCAGCCATGTGACTGGGTGGGAGTGGCTTGCCAGCTATCTGACCGAGTGGTAATGGCTTCGCAGTCATGTGACTGGGTGGGTGTGGCCAACTTGTAAAATGTGGTGAAACTCACTTAACAACGCTCTTGCTTAGCAACCAAAATGTTGGCTCAGAAACTCTGGCATTTGAAGCACGCATGTCTTAAAGCTGTCAAGTTACAAGACCCTTGCACCCCTAACCCTTTAGAAAAAAAAAACCAGGGGTGTTCAACTTTACAGCTTTAAAACTTTAAGGTTTAGATAGGACTCTTAGAGGTGAGTGGGGTGATTGGTGAGCCAGCCAATCAGTGAGCGGCGGGCGGGGCAAGTGTGGTGCAGATGGGCGGGGGGAGGGAGCTGGAACTGGTGCTAAACAGCACAATAGATTTGTGGAACCTCTTCTATAGAAGAGGTTAGAACTGGCAGGAACCCACCCCCTGCTTTTTTCCCACCTGCTTTTTTGCATTAAAAATGATTTAGCTGAAAAACGAGGTTATATGTCTCAATGCCTTACAGCCATTTGTGGCTTGCATGGCAGCCATTTTACAAAATATAATGCAGAATATGAGAGTTGGAAAGGACTTTGGAGGTGTTTTAATCCAACCCCCTGCTCTTCTTCTTGGAAACCTCCAGTGACGGAGCACTTACAACCTCTGGAGGCCAGCCTTTCCACAGATTGATTACTTTCATTGACAGGGAAATCCTCCTTAGTTCTAAATTGGATCTCTCTTTGATGAGCTTCCATCCTGTTACTTCATGTCCTATGCTCAGGCGCTTTGGGGGAATAGGTCAACCTCACGGGTGGGTTTCAATTTTTTTCTACTACCGGTTCTGGGGGCGTGGCTAGATGGGGGGCATGTGATTGAGTGGGCATGGCCAACTTGACGTCACTCTCACACACTCAGTCACATGACCCCAGTCATCAAGCCATGCCCACCGAAACTGTGGCGGAAAGTTTTGATGGGGGAGGGGGTGGGGCTCCAGCCTCGCTGGAACTAAGGAACCACCTGCAAACTACCCAGTAAGGAAAAAAAGTTTTCATCCTCCCCAGGAACAGTCTGTGGGCTTCAGCAGGGCTGGGGGAAGGGAAAAATCTCGCCGTTTTTGCAAAAAAATGGGTGGAAAATGGCCTGTTTTTCACAAAACGGGGGCATTTTCCCCTTCTTCCAGCCCTGCTGAAGCCTGCAGAGTACTTCTGGAGGCTGGGGGGAGGGGAAAGCACCTCCGTTTTTGTGAAAATTGGCCCATCTCTGGGACCTCTCTGGGACTGACATGCGCACATCGTTAAAAAGGGGTGAAAACTTACATTTTTTCAATGACGTTTGTTCTGCGCATGTGCAGAAAATAAAATAAAGATGGTGCTGCCGAGGATAGAATCGGTAGGGTCATGTGTCTGCCGGAGTTACTACTTATTCGGCCACATCAATAGGATCCCACCTCTGGTCAACCCCTAACCCTAACCCTAACCCTAACCCCAGGGCTGGGTTTCTCGCCCCGTTCCAACCGGTTCGGTTGGAATGGGGCCGGTGGCGTCCTCATGCACGTGCGCAGTGCACGCATGCGTACTAGCGTCTATGCGATGCTCCAGCTGCTCCTGGAGGATCGCGCAGGCGCTGTATGTGTCCTGCGCATGCGTGGAAGCTCAGAACTCGTCAAAACCGGGTAAGAAACGCGGGCGGGTGGGTGGACCCTTTGGCGTTCCTGGAAGTTACTTACTTCCGGGTTCGCCGACCAACCGGTTCACGGGGACCGCCGCAAACCGCCTGAAACCCACTCCTGCCTAACCCTAACCCTCTTCTTCTCTCTGACATTTGCTCAAATATTGGAAGACTGCCATTGTGAAACCAGAGGTGGGATCCAGCCGGTCCGGACCGGTTCCCCCAAACCAGTAGTAGAAACCGCAGGTGGGCCCGACCCCCTGCCCACCTGTGGCACATATGCCATAGATTCACCATCATGGTTATAATATATAATCAATCAACCAACATTCCGTCTCTTGAACAGCTTTTTTTTTTTTTTTAAAGTACCATTTTTTTGGAGAAGAGCCATCAAATGTCCTTGTGGAAGGTCACTGCAGTTGTTGGAAACAAATAAACAGAAATGTGTATTTTTGGAAGCTGCACTTTTCTTAAGCTTTTAGTCATGTTTATTTAAGGCTGGAATTCCATTAAAACAAAGTCGCATGTTTCATTTCCTCCGTATCTGTGCTTGCCACCCTACAAATATGTATTTAGAGTTCTCCAGTCCTCGAGTCAGGAGTGGTCTGACCTTTTCTCTCAGAATATTAAAAAGGGTACCATAGCTTTTGCATTCCGGTTACGGCCTTCGTGATCCCAATTAAATAGCCAGAGTGACAGCAATCAGTTTGAAAACATGCAACCTCTTTTCCCAAGTAGCTTCCGTGCATGTGGCATATAACTCCATGTGGAGAATGTTAATTCGGGAAGATCATAAATGCTGCCATTTTCATGTGAAAGTTATGCAAAGGTTTGAAAGTCCATAAAAAGGATAGTAAAAAATAATAATAATCTTGCATGAATCCTTGCTTATTTAAGAAAGTATCTAAATCTTCATTAAGATCCTCTGTTACTGATCTTCAACTCATTTACTTTAACACCCATGGGACTTCTGAATATTCGGAATAAAATGAACCGCTGGACCGATGCAGATGAAATTTATCTATTTTCAAGAAATAGAAAACATCTTTTAAATTACTATGCTATTATTTTTACGTCCAAATGTTCCTGTAAGATTCTTTGCAGCTCTACAAATTACCCTATACAGGGAGAGCTGATGTTCTGTTTTTACGGCAGTCATGATTCTTGTGATCCCGCTATAAAAACCACAGGAAAAAAGCTAGAATTGACTTAATTCCTGAGATGGTCTACAACTCATGGTGTTAAATTCTTCTCCGTATTTAGCTGAGATCCTTGTTATATTAAGAAATAACCGAGTGACATTATCCCCCCAGCTCCTGCAGGTCTCATTCTGTCTTTATTTATAGCTCTACTTAATTATAGGTGATATTTATTGTCAGCAATAAATGAATGATATTTATTATCAGCATCACTAGGAATTCAGTCCTGCTACTTAGGTATCGTTTGGCTACTTTCACAGAATTTAAACAACATGTGAGCAGAGATAATATAGAGATAAGATACATCCAGATCTCAGGAGTCTCTTGTGTAGCCCAATATCTATTTATATATGATTAAATCTCTCGTTGTGTCCATCTCTTTGCCTGTTTGCCAAGTTAGCTCAAACGGGAATTTATACCTCAACAATTTTTGGTTCAAGGAACTCAAAATCCACTAATTATTTTTTTAAAAAATGCATTCAAAACATGGAATCTATTACTCCTGTGGAAGTGAAATTTCCACAACATTCAGACCAGTTTGAATTTCAAAGTTGTGGCTTTTGCAATGGGCACGCAGTCCAGGGGTGGGATCCTACTGGTTTGACAACTGGTTCGCTGAGCTTGTGGTTTGCACGCACAGTTCAGAAAATACTTACCTTCCAGATTGCTGCTTGGGAAGGAAAACAGATGAGGTGCAGCAAACCACTCTGCAGCGCAATTTTTGCTGAAATATTCTGTCTGGAAGGCTCCTAGGGTGGAGCTGAAAGGCAAAAGGGAAGCAGTATGCTCCCTCCCATATTTGGGCATACCAGGTGCTTTGACATAACCCTTAATAATTTCCTTGGCTCAGCTGATAAGGGAGGAGAGCTTGAGCCTTAGAGGTTAATATAACTGCCTAATATGTAAAAACAACCCACATTCGAATCCCAGTAAGGGTATAGCTAGCTGAATAGCTTGAAATAGATCTATACTAGTCTCCCTTCATTTATTTATCAGCAAAAATGCAACACAAAAATGGTTTTCTGCCTGGAAGGCTCCTAGGGTGGAGCTGAAAGGCAAAAGGGAAGCAGTATGCTCCTTCCCATATTTGGGCATCCCAGGCGCTTTGAAATAACACTTTATATATAAACAAATGGCTGTGTTTGTGTGTGCTTGTGTTTGTGTGTTCCAGCATAACTCTGGAAAGCCTTGAGCAATTTCAACCAAACTTGGTACACAGATGACTTTCTCTCTGGGAAAAATACTGTGGGGGTACAACACCCCTAACAGCCCTCGAGCTGTGTGTTCTGTTAAGATACAGCCTGTTGTGCCTGAAAATGGCTTCTACTGTACTGTCTTAAAATGACTTCTACTGTACAGCACAGTAGAGTTGCCATGGTAACGGCTTCACTATACTCCACAAGGGGGCTCCCTCTGGTAAGGGGGAAGTTCCAACATTAGAAATTACATTTGGTCCAGACATTTGTGAATGTCTAATAAAGGATTGGGATAAACAAATATCCGGGCAACGTCTTAAGAGCCAGTTTCACATAAAAGAGCAACTGGGTGTAACTGGAGATTTCTGCAAAGGCTAAAGAATGCTGAGAGAAGCAGAAATATTTTAATGAAGTTACCACCAGGCGACTACTGGGTTTTTTTTCTCTCTGAAGTAACATTTCAGCCGAATGTGTGAGATAGCAGTTCAAGCAAAAATAGCGGAGAACATTGAAATATGAATTTTTAAGAGCACTTATCAGCAGAGCTTGGAACATTCTTGGTAAGTCCAGAGTTTCTTCACAGACCAAATCCATGAATGGGGTACTTTAAGGCAGTGTTTTTCAACCACTGTGCCGCGGCACACTAGTGTGCCGTGACATAGTGTAAGGTGTGCCGTGGGAAAAACACCCGCCTATAGTCAATATAGGCACAGAGTTAATTTTTTTTAACATTTTCTAATGGTGGTGTGCCTCGTGATTTTTTTTCATGAAAAAAGTGTGCCTTTGCACAAAAAAGGTTGAAAAACACTGCTTTAAGGTGTATTTGCATTCTTCTATGCAAGGAGGAATGCAATTCCTCTCTCACCACTTTTGTTAATTAAAATTCAATTCCGCTTTATTTTAATCTTCCACCTGAGGTTAGTTTCAGTAACTCCAGATTTTATTAGTAGACCCCATAAAATGGAGAGCTTCTCCGCCACTCCAGATTCTCCTTGGATCACTACTTATTGAAAAATGGTAGACTGAACCTATACAGGTATTCCTTGACTTACAAATTGAGCCCAAAATTTCTGCTGCTAAGTGTTACCATTGAGGAATAAAAACAAGCACAATTGATTGATGATATTTAGCATTTATTTCCAAATACAAATTATCACTGGTAAGATGCTGCCAGTTTAACCACTGGTTCGGTGAGCACGCTCTTTGCGCGCAGGTGCACTTAAAGTGGTTGCGTGCAGTGCTGAAAATGGATCACTTAGAAGCTCAGCTGCTTACCTTCCAAGTCAGCAATGGTAAGTAGAACAGCAAGGGGGTGGGGGAGAAATCAGCTATGCCACATATGATTGGCTAGAAAGCGGGAAATAAAGGACAGAATAAGGCAGGGGTGGGTGGGCAGAGCCAGCTGTATAATCCCCGACCTCCGGTCCTTCCGACGCGCCCTAAAAAGTTGGTTTTTCCAGCAAGCTAGCCTGGCCTGAACAAAACAAAATAAATTATTGATCATTTTTAATTTTAATTTGAATTTTTTTAAAATGTTATTGTTAATTCTAATTGGTTTTGTTTGGGATATTATATTTAATTTTTTTTACTTTTGTATTATGTGTTTGTTTGTTTTTTTAATGTTGTATGCCGCCCTGAGTCCTTGGGAGAAGGGCAGTGTCAGCTTCTGCTTTGCTGTTGCTTCAGCTGCCATGAAACGGGGAGGGGGGGCGTGTATGTGGGAGGGATTTAATTGATGTGCTGGAGGAATGTTCTAGGATGTACCAGTCGTTGGGATTACGCATGCGTACGTGTTTCCCGCCTGCATCAACGGCCTACACATTCCATCTTCGGCCTGTCTTTTTGAAGTTATCTCACACCTGACATTTGAAGGACTTATGATTGGACTGGAGCTTTGATCCTAAGGGGGGGGAACGGGTTTGCCTATATATCAATTGCTTTCGCGCCATATTATTCAGATCTTGCTTCACTACTGCCCGCTTACCATTTATAATTAGTAAAAGTACTTTGGATTTCCAACCCATGGAGTCTCTTAGTCTTCTTTCCTAATTATGGAGTGGAGTGGGCCCTGACAAGAAGCAAGATCTGAATATATCCCTTTCCAGGAGATTTACGTCTACCGAGAAGGGAAAGAATGTCTTCTCCGACCAAAGAGGAGGAGGGCGCAGCTGGAGGGGATTCCAGTGAACTAGGACCTCCCGACCTTTCTTTACACCAGCCCAGCCCGTCTGACCGACCTTTGCACGAAGATTTATTTCAACTGCAAATTTCCAGTCAGCCTGAACCTTCCCCCCCACCCCGTTGGTCAATTTCAGCGGGGCAAAGAGAGATAGAGACAAGCTGGAATGCTGGGCTCACCCAAAGACCACCTCCACAAACTTCGCTGGAGCCAGGTGCCGTGAGAAGACCCCAGGCGAGTGAAGTCCCTGACTATTGGAGCCAAAGGTACTGTGGGGAAAGCAGAGGGGGCGATGAAGGAGAATGGAGAGGCTATCAGCTCCGGGGCCCGATGAGAAAACCCCAGCGGAGTGAATTACCTGATTATTGGGGTCAAACATTTTTGGAAGAGAGAAGGGGGGAGGAGGAAAGAGACTGGAGAAACTGGCAACGTTACCCACGCCAGGATTCCCCCCCCCCCTCGGCCCGCATCTCCCCCTGCGGCTAGAGGTTTCACTGATCAAAGAGGACCTCCCCCCCAGCCTCCCCCCCGAAGACATCGAATGGCTAAAATCCCTCCCTTGCCTGTACGTTTTAAGGGGGATTCTTCTAGCCTTCCCTCCTTTCTTATGCAAGTCTTTAACTACATGGAAATTTATGGGCGGGACTTTGAATCTGACACGTTAAGGGTCAGAATGATTCTTTTATCTTTGGATGGTGAAGCGGCTACGTGGTCGACTGCTTTGCACATGTCTGGATCTCCCCTCTTGGGGAATTTCAACCGCTTTATGGAGGCTTTCCGTCAACGTTTTGATGACCCATTAACTGAGAAGCGGAACAAATTGAAGTTTTTAACCTTCGACCAAGACGATAGACCTGTCGCCCAATACATCCAGGAATTTCAGTGTCTCTCACAATACATGAGAGGATGGGGGGAGGACGCCCTTCTGGACAGATTTGCCGAAGGGTTGAACGCAGACATTTATCAACAATGTGTCAATCGTAACCTGCCAAGACGCTTAATCACGTGGTTTGAGCATGCTGCAGACGCCGAGCTTGACTTAATCCGTCTGCGTTATGCCACTGAAGAAAGAAGGAAGCGGAAGGAGAAAGCGGCCCGGTCCCTCCCCCCTCCTACTACGCAATCGTTCTCCAAACGACGAGGCGACGCAAGAGGGCCCCCTTCTGGCTCCTCCAGACCGTTAACATGCTTTCGTTGTGGCAAGCTTGGACACACCGCCCCCGAATGCCGGGCAAAACTGCCTCTCTCTGCCCAACCCCCTCCCAGACGTGAGGACAAGCCTGCCAGAGGCCCTGATAAGAAGAAGAAGGAGACAGCGTTCGCTGGGGAAACCAACCCCCCTCCTTTTGCCCAGCCATTAGAGGGTGACGCAGATGCTAACTCCTCTTCTTCTGAGGACTCTGATGACGACACATCGCCTCGCTGGGTGAGTTCAAACAAGGGGCCCCTTCTCATCCCTATTGAATTAAAAGTTCCTCCTGAGGGGACCCCTGCCACCCTCCTAGCTTTACTTGATTCTGGCTGTTCCCGATCCATGATCAATCCCGCCATGGTCGAAAAATTGGGCATCAAATTGCGCACTTTGAAAACCCCGATTGTGTTTTGCCAAATAGATGGCTCGATTGCGGGGGGGGCCCCGCCCATTTTTTTACTGAGCCTTTGGAAATGAAAATGGGTACCCACACTGAATTAATCTCTTTTGTGGTCGCACCTGGCATGGACAGACCACTCATTTTGGGCATCCCATGGCTCCGGAAGTGGAACCCTCACATAAATTGGCGGACAGGCCGCTTGCGTGTTCGCTCGAAGATTCCTCCAGTGGGGGAGGGCTCTCCGGACCAACCTGACGTCACTGATGTTCCTAAAGTGGCCGCTAGAGGGCAGGAGAGGATTGCAGGAGAGGAAAAAATCCCGAAAGAATATTTAGATCTTAGGGACGTCTTCAGCGAGCGATCTTCGGACAATCTACCCCCCCACAGGCCTACTGATTGCTCCATTGACATTTTACCCGGGGTCAAACTCCCAAAACCCCGCATTTACTCCATGTCACCCAGGGAAATGGAGGAGATGCGTTCTTTCATTGACAAAAATTTGAAACGTGGGTTCATTGAACCGGCTCGACCCAAAGTGGCTGCCCCTGTCCTATTTCGTGAAAAGAAAGATGGGTCTCTTCGTTTATGCTGTGACTTTCGCAACCTTAACGCTATCTGTACTCAAAACCTCTACCCACTACCACTGATGAAGGACTTGTTAGCGCAACTGGGGAAGGGCCGCATCTTCACAAAATTGGACCTGCGGGAAGCTTACTATAGAGTACGCATTAAGGAAGGGGACGAATGGAAGACCGCATTCAACTGCCCTCTTGGTTGTTTCCAGTTCCGGGTTATGCCTTTTGGCCTACAGGGGGCTCCTGCTGTGTTCATGCAATTCATTAATGAGATCCTCCACGATCATCTCTATAAGGGCGTTATCGTCTATCTAGACGATATCCTCATTTATACTCGCTCTTACGACCACCACGTCAATCTGGTGCGCACTGTCTTGAAAAAACTCCGTGCTGCTAACCTATATGCCAAATTGTCTAAGTGCGAGTTTCACCAAACGACTATTGATTATCTGGGCTACCGTATCTCCTCCAATGGCGTTGAAATGGACCCTGAAAAAGTGAAGGCGGTCACTGAGTGGGACGCTCCCAAAACTCGTAAACAGTTGCAAAAATTTTTGGGTTTCGCTAATTTCTACCGTCAATTTATTCCCTCTTTTACCAACATTGCTCTCCCTATCACTAATTTACTCAAGACTAAAGGCGACCCGAAGCCTAAACCCAATAAGCCTTTGGACTGGACCATGGAATGCCAGGCGGCATTCGAAAAACTTAAACGCCTTTTTGCCGCTGAACCAGTTCTTAAACATCCTGATCTCAACCAGCCTTTCGTCGTCCAGGCGGATGCCAGTGATGTCGCTGTTGGGGCGGTTCTGCTACAAGCCAATGACCACGGTAACTTACAGCCTTGCGCGTACACCTCACGTAAACTCACTGACACAGAACGGCGCTGGGCGGTTTGGGAGAAGGAGGCTTTTGCGGTCCGTTGGGCCCTCGCTACTTGGCGCCATTTTCTCGAAGGCTCTAAACACCCATTTGAAGTGTGGACTGACCACAAGAACTTGGAAGCGTTACGCACACCTCGTCGTCTCTCCCCCAAACAGATGCGGTGGGCCCAATATTTTAACCGTTTCAATTTCACTCTCAAGTATATCCCGGGCGGAAAGAACTTCATGGCCGATGCTTTGTCCCGATTACCTCAGTATAATTGTTCCAAACTGAGTATCGTCCAACCGCTCTTGGCAGCTCCGGTACTCACACGTCAGCAGACCAAAGCTCAGGAGGTAGTGCCTCACGATCTCCTTTCTGACCTCAAAGCGGCTCTTCCTCAAGACGACTGGTTCCTGACCCATCGGGACGAGTGCACCATGAGAGACGATCTACCGTGGATAGGTGCTAAATTATACGTCCCCGCTTCCCTACGACTTGTCGTCCTTCGTCGCGCTCATGACTCCAGGATGGCGGGTCATTTTGGCTTCGTAAAGACTTTGCACCTTGTGAAGAGACAATTCTGGTGGCCTTCTTTAAAAAAGGACATTGAACTTTATGTGGCCAGTTGCCCAGTTTGCGCTGCCGCCAAAAAGCCGCCGGGGAAACCGCAGGGACTTCTACAGTCTGTCGCCCGCCCGGTTGCACCTTGGAAGGAGATTTCTATGGACTTTATTGTTGACCTCCCCGAGAGCCAGGGGCACACCGTCATCTGGGTGGTCACTGATTTGTTTTCCAAGCAAGTTCATTTCGTGCCTTGCCACAAAATTCCTTCCGCCAAGGCGTTGGCTAAATTATTTCTTTCCCACATCTACCGGTTACATGGGGTTCCCGACCGTATTATCTCCGATCGTGGAGTCCAATTCACATCTAAATTTTGGAAGGAGTTCCTCGCACGCATTGGTTCCGCCCAAGGCCTTAGCTCCGCCTACCATCCTCAGACTAATGGCGGCTGTGAACGTACTAATTCCGTCCTTGAACAATATTTACGTTGTTTTATCAATTATCAACAGGACGATTGGGTTGACTTGTTACCGCATGCTGAAGTGGCCTATAACAATTCGGTTCACTCCAGTACGGGCTTCACCCCTTTCCGGGTCGTTTACGGCCAGGATTTTGTTCCTATTCCCGAACTGCCTACGGCCCAGCCTCAGGTTCCTTCCGTTGCAGACTGGAGTGAGCGTCTCAGTCGCCTTTGGCCCCTGACTCTTTCCACCTTGGACGCTGCCCATAAGGCTCATAAGAAGCAGGCTGATAAGAAACGCTCTCAGCCCTATGAGTACCACGTTGGGGATTTAGTGTATTTGTCTACAAAATTCTTGCATACTACACAAAAATCGAAGAAATTGGGTCCCAAGTATGTTGGCCCTTTCCCAATTGTGAAAGTTATCAATCCTGTTTCTGTTCGTTTGCAATTGCCCAAGCATCTCAACCGTATCCACCCAGTGTTCCACGTTAACCTCATCAAACCAGTTCGGGTGTCTAACCTAAGGCCCACAGATGACCCTCCGCCTGCTCCGTTACTTGTGGATGGGGAACATCATTTTGAAATTCGTGACATTCTTGATTCCCGTCGGCACCGTAATCGCATCCAATACCTTGTGGCTTGGAAACATTTTCCCCCCTCCCACACGGAATGGGTTGATAAGTCCCACGTTCGTGCGCCCCGCTTACTCCGAAAATTTTATGCTTCTTATCCCAACAAGCCTTGACTTCTCTCCCCTCCCTTTTTCATTTGTTTTGTTATTTGTCTGTTTTGTTTGTGTTTTCTTCCAGGCCTGACAGCCTTTTTCCGGGGGACGGCCGGATGTCAGCTTCTGCTTTGCTGTTGCTTCAGCTGCCATGAAACGGGGAGGGGGGGGGGGCGTGTATGTGGGAGGGATTTAATTGATGTGCTGGAGGAATGTTCTAGGATGTACCAGTCGTTGGGATTACGCATGCGTACGTGTTTCCCGCCTGCATCAACGGCCTACACATTCCATCTTCGGCCTGTCTTTTTGAAGTTATCTCACACCTGACATTTGAAGGACTTATGATTGGACTGGAGCTTTGATCCTAAGGGGGGGGAACGGGTTTGCCTATATATCAATTGCTTTCGCGCCATATTATTCAGATCTTGCTTCACTACTGCCCGCTTACCATTTATAATTAGTAAAAGTACTTTGGATTTCCAACCCATGGAGTCTCTTAGTCTTCTTTCCTAATTATGGAGTGGAGTGGGCCCTGACAGGCAGCATATAAATCCAATAAATCCAATCCAATCCATCTGATCATCAAAGCTACTGATTCACCCAAACCCAATACTACCTCTGCAAATTATCCAGGATCAAAATGAAAATTTTAGTTTGTCCCAGAGTTTGCCATCATCTGTCCTTTGGGCACCATTGCTGCATTCCCTACAAAAACTAGTGTCAGGCCTGCAACCATATCCCTCTTGGATTTTTGGCCTGCCAAAGATTAATATTCTATTCTACTGTGCTATTTCATTAGTGAGGAATTGGGAGGGGGGATAGTAAGGAGTAGAATCAGTGGTGGGATACGATCGGTACGTCCCAGTATGGGCGTACCGGTGTCTGCTGGGAGCACCAGGTACCGTTCCGGTACGGTGCTCTGGAGGGCCCACCTGCCTGCCCACCATCCTTACCTGTATTTGAACCAATTGGGGCTTCCGCACACGGAGCGTACGGCGCCTCCACAACGCTCCACCAAGCAGCTGGAGCGTCGCAGAGCATCGCGGGCGGTAAATATGCATGTGCGTGCTGTGCGCTTGTAGCACAAGTGTATGTGATGGACCGGTTGCACCAGGATCCAGAACCCACCACTGAGTAGAACGTGATGTTTCCAAAATAAAATTCCTTTCTAGAATCCAAGGTCCTCCTTTGTCTCTGCACCTCTGCACCTGACCGGAACTGGATGGGTGGAACTGCCAGCATGGCAGTGGAAGATTGGACCATGGGATGGACTGGTGGGGATGAGGGCAAGATCTTGAACTTTCAACCAGGTGGGGAAAACCAGGAAGCTTTCAGATTAGGGTTTTTCCATATGTGTCAACGTGTCTCTCTTAATAAATTGGAACTTTGAGCAATATTTTGCCTCGGACTCTGATTTACTTTTGGTTGCTATTTGGAACCCTGACAATTAGACCTAAAGGGACAAAACTAGCAACTAGCCATGAAACAACACCCCTATTGAAAGCAGTCTACAGGTAGTCCTTGAGTTAACCACAATTGAGCCCAAAATTTCTGCTGTTAAGCGCTACAGTTGCTAAGTGAGTTTTGCCCCTTTTTATGACGTTTGATGATTTTTCTTGTCACAAGTGTTAAGGTCCACTGGGACCTCCATCAAGGTCAATTTATGCCATCATCTTTCAACCTCAATTTTCAGATCTTGATACTTGGTGAACTTCTCCAGTTCTTTGGCTTCCATTCTACTCTCCCTTGGTACAGGTAGTGCTCTAATGATAACAGTCCATTTAGCGATTGTTCAAAGTAACAACAGCACTGAAAAACATGACATATGATCATTTTTCAAACTTATGACCATTGCAGAATCCCCATGGTCACGTGATCAAAATTCGGATGCTTGGCGATTAATTCAAATTTATGATGGTGGCAGTATCCCAACAACGTCATGTGATCAACTTTTGCAACTTTCCAAAAATCAAAGTCAATGGGAAAACCAGATTCACTTAACAATCGTGTTCCTAACTTAACAACTGCAGTGATTCACTTAACAACTGTGGCAAGAAAGTTCTTAAAATGGAGCAACGCTCGTTTAACAAATGTCTTGATTAGCAATACAAATTTTTGGCTCAATTATGGTCGCAGGTCAAGGACTTATCTGTATTGCCACATCAATTATCCACACTTTCTTCTTTTCAACAACAGTTAATTTCGGTGTGTTATGAGCCAAGATTTTATTAGTCTCTATCCAGAAATCCCACAATATTTTAACCTTCTCACTCTTGACCACTTTTTCAACTGTACGTTCCCACTGATGTTTTGTTACTGGCATATGATATTTTTTACAGATGTTCCAGTGAATCATTCTGCTGACGGTGTTATGTCATTTGTTTATAATCAGTTTTGTGCAATCTTCTTGAATGAGGTATGATCTACTATTCCTTCTGCTTCTTTACTATTATTATTATGGTTCATTGCACAATCAAACAGATGTTTAGACTGGATTTGGCATTTTTATCCACCCATCGAGTCCTTCCCAAGCATCTGCGGACATATATAGAAAATAGTTTAGGACTGTGAATACGTTGTGTTTTGGGCTTCTGCATATGTTATTTTAGGTTGTGCCTTTTGGTTTTTAGATCATGGCTTGCCTTGTTTTGTTTTAAATCCTATCTTAGCAGAGTTGCAGCTTGTGAGTTGGGTAACCATATAAATAGTTTAAGCAAACAAACTAGAGACTTCCACACTGAAATGTCCTTCGGGATTGGGCGGCATATAAATTTTGATAATAAATAAATAGATAATAAATAAACGGAGTTCACCCACACACAAACTTTGCTTCTCACATGATAACACAATAAGTACTGTATTTTTTGGAGTATAAGATGCACCTTTTCCCCACCTAAAAGTGCATGTAAATATTGATGCATCTTATACACCAAATACAGCCATTTTTGGCTTCCCGAATCCCCACCCCTGCTCCCCATTTTTGCAAAAATGCACTCGGCAGGCTTCAGCAGGCAAAAATGCCCCCGTTTTTGGAAAAAAACGGCCCATTTTCCGCCTATTTTTTTGCAAAAACTGTGGTATTTTTGCCTTCCCCACCCTACTGAAGCCTGGGGGCTGGGGAGGACAAAAACTTTTTTTCTTACTTACCTCTTGGAAATCTTGGTGTGTCTTTTACACTGGTGCGTCTTATACACCGGTGCATCTTATAGTCCGAAAAATACGATACATATCCCCGAAGCCTTTACTTGGATTTTCATAAGTAAAACTCCTCTTGACTTGTAATGAGTTGATTTATTTTACTGATCTTTCATAAAATTCCACCTAGGACTAGTGACGGCTGTTCTTTCTGTCATTTGCATCTTGCTTTGACAATCAATATTAAAGATTGCTCTTACAGGAGTTAAGAGACCTATTCTGAGTGATTGAATTACTTCTTTGTAATCCACTTGCCCTGAGCTATTATAAAATGGTAGTTAATACCATAGCTTAAGTGGCATTTGAAAATAATGCAGCTGTATAATTCATATCAATTTAATTGCCTTCAGACCGTTAACAAAAATGCTGTATCCCAGATTATGGAGGGGGGGAGATAAATATTTAGAACAATCTTAAATTTACCTTACTGCCGAGCTACTCATTACAGTTACCGCACAGCATATAGCTAGAAGGTTCTTCTTTTTAAGTGAAATTAATTATAGAAGTTAAGTTCATGGAGCAGGGGGCCCCAACCCCACAGGGCTGCAGCCCACTACCGGGCCATGGTGAGTGGTGGGATTCAGCCGGTTTGCACTGCTTTCAGCAGAACCAATAGCTAATTTTTTTGCGGAGTTCGACAAACCGACTGAATAGTGTGCCTTGCCTAAATGCAAATAGTCCCATTTGTCCCACCCCTTTTCATTTTTGATGAGGTTGTAAAACGCAACCAGCCACTATATAAAAACCAGACTGGGCTCTAGGTTCGAGTGAACATGCAAAACAGTCAAGAGAGATGCTTTCCAAGTGATCTCGGTTCAAATCTCGCCAGAGCAATGTCACATTTTCTGGAATCCTGTCCCAATCATTGGAAGGAAGGGAATCCACCCTGAGAAGGAAAAACAACCCATGGCCTATTCAATACCGGAACATGGAAGTGGCTGGCGAACATGCTCATGTGCAACTTCACTTGTGCACATAGCGGGCAGATGAGCGGGCGTCAGTGGTGGGTTTCAATTTTTTTTAGAACCTCTTCTGTAGGTGTGGCCTGCTTTCAGGTAGTGGCTTGCCAGCCATGTGACTGGGTGGGAGTGGCTTGCCGGCCATATGAACAGGTGGGAGTGGCTTGCCAGTCATGTGACTGGGTGGGCGTGGCCAATTTGTAAAATGTAGTGAAACTCACTTAACAACCCTCTTGCTTAGCAACCAAAATGTGGGCTCAGAAACTCTGGCATTTGAAGCACGCAAGTCTTAAAGCTGTCAAGTTATAAGACCCTTGCACTCCTAACCTTTTAGGGGAAAAACCCCAGGGGTGTTCAAACTTGACAGCTTTAAGACTTGTGGACTTCAACTCCCAGAATTCCTCCTCCAGTCACATTGGCTCAGGAACTCTGGCATTGAAGTGTGCAAGTCTTAAAGCTGCCAAGTTACAAGACCCTTGCACTCCTAACCTTTTAGGGAAAAAACCGCCAGGGGTGTTCAAACTTGACAGCTTTAAGACTTGTGGACTTCAACTCCCAGAATTCCTTCTCTTGCTCTTTATCTTGATGATTTGCGGACGGGCAGGGGGAGGTAGCTGGAACCGGTTGTAAATGGCACTGTAGATTTGTGGAACCTCTTCTATAGAAGAGGTTAGAACTGGCAGGAACCCACCCTGGCGGGCATGCTTAGCTCCATTTGTCCAAGCGGCAGATGTGTGTGCTGGCTACAGTGCTTGTGAAAATGGACCTGTGCCCATACATGCCCGTTCACATATGTGTGCACTCGTCTGCTCCTTCTGTGGAACCATCCCCTCTCCTTCCCCCACCGGTTAGCAAAGCTGGAAAGGTTAGAGAACACTGATATGGAGGATCACAAATCCTGGGCATAGGACAGAAATGTTAGGCTCAATTGCATTCATAAGTCAATGACGGACTGCATTAAATAATATGGGCTAGACATTCCTTTGAAATAAGACTAAAGGAAATCTAGCCTACCATTTATGGTGACTTTCCAGGTGATTATAAAACTTTATTATTGTAGCCTTGTGCAGACAAGCATTTTAGAGTCCATGTGTGTGATGGATTGTGGTCACCTTAATTCAGTGAGAACGAACTCACCAGCAACGGAGTCTCGATTAAATGGAGTTCAGATGGAATGAGAATAAAATGATGCATTTTTTTCCCCACTTGATGGACTGAATTTCCTGTTTTTGCCACAGCCATTCAGAATTACGTTACATAAACTCCATGCCTATTACTGAAAATCGTAAAGCCATTTGACAAAATTCGCTTCCCGAGATGCCCTTGGATGTATGTGACAGAGTGAGGGAAATGAGGGAAGTGTCTATGGAGATTGTCAGTCCTCCATTTTGCATCTTGGAGCGAAGGGAAGGGACGCGACAAGCGGGTATACAAAAACAACCTTTATTAAAAACAGAGTGACTACGATTCAGCTTGGCGTGGTTCGCGCCAAACATTTATACCCCCGGGTTTGAACGAGGAGCCAATGGGCGTCGAGTAGCCCGACCAATCGGGGCGAGGATTGAACCGGCTCCGCCCGGGAACCAATCAGAAGGGGAGTCCTTTTCCCCGCGCTTGTATTTCCCGCTAGTATTCAACACCCCTCCCCCCCTAGTCAAAGAGTTCCCTTAGGAAGGGCAAACATAGTCTTGTAAGTAGGTGGGACAGCGACGTTCTCGTCCCGACCTTCGTAGCTCCCCGGCGGTTGTCGTCGGGGGGGGGGGTCCGCCGGCGGAGGTGTGTCTATGGCGGGGCGGTGAATCTGCGACGCGGCCTCGTGAGATGGCGCTGGCCCCCAGCCCCGTGCCCAATGCCCATTTGTCCGGGGTGGCGTCTCCGTGGCAACAGGAGTGTCCGACAGCGGCCCCGCGCAATCTAGTTGGGGTGTAGGTTCAGAGTCTCGATAAGGACTTCGAGGAAGGGAGTAGCCGGGTGAGGCGCATCTGTCCGAAAAGTTCGTATCGGCTGGTCCCCCGTTCCCCGGGTGGGGGCAGTCCGTTGAGGGGAAGGTCATCGAGGGTGGCTCGTGCTGAGAGTGGGTGTCTGAGAGGCTCGGGCCGTCTGTTTCCGTGGGGAGGCGTCGCCTTAATTGGTCCACGTGGCGCCTCCATTGTGTCCCATCGGCCAGACCGACCCTGAAGGAACAGGGGCCAGTCAGAGCTGTGATGGTTGCGGGAACCCACCGTGGATCCCCAGAAAAGGAGCGGGCCCATACAGGATCCCCTAACTTAAACGCATGAGACGGGAGGGCCCCCAAGTTGCTCGGCAGATCCCCTGCGTAAAGTGGATGGAGCCTGTCTAGGGAGGTTCGCAATCTCCTACCCATCAAGAGCTCCGCGGGGCTTTTATTAGTCGTTGGGCAGGGTATGGAGTGCTGGCTCAAGAGGTAAGCTGCCACTCTTTCTTGCCAGTCACCCTGGTCCATGTGGCCCAAGGCTTCTTTGGCTGAGCGAACTGCGTGCTCCGCCCGGCCGTTACTAGCTGGATGATAAGGGGCTGTGGCTGCGTGTCTGATTCCTTGTTCGGCCAGGAATTCTTGGAACGTGATGGAGGTAAACTGGGGCCCATTATCTGAGACTATCACATCCGGTAACCCATGGGTGGCGAACATCTTACGAAGGGCCCTCACTGTACTCTCTGCTGTGGTGGAGGTCATGATTACCAGCTCCACCCACTTGGAGTAAGCATCGACTACTATCATGAAGTTTCGGCCGTGGAAGGGGCCGGCGAAGTCAATGTGTAAACGGGACCATGGGCCCCTAGGGATTTCCCACTCCCGGGGGGCGGCTGTGGGGGGATTCGGCCTAGAGTTTTGGCAGATCCTGCAGCGGCCTACGTAATCTGCAATTTCCGAATCTAGCAAGGGCCACCACACATAGCTACGAGCTAAGGCTTTCATTCGCGCTATGCCTGGGTGGTTTTTGTGTAGTGCGGGCAGGATTCGTGCCCGCAGAGCTGTGGGAATCACTACCCTGTCCCCCCAGACAAGACAACCCCCGTGTAGGGCGAGTTCTGCTTGTCGCGCTTTAAATGGTCGAAATCCTTCCGCTACCTTTTCCGTGGGCCAACCCCTCAAGACCCATGAAGCTACTTGGGATAGGACGGGGTCGGCCTTTGTGCAAGCTGCGACGTCCGCGGCAGAGACGGGGAGGTCGGATTCGGCGATGGACAAAATAGAGAGAGCGGGCACGTGGGCTGTGTCCGTCTCTGGCACGGGGC